>NW_027111045.1:25153-37973 GCF_000696795.3 Halyomorpha halys | reverse complement strand
GTAAATTACAATAAATAAATAATAAAAAAAAAAAAAAAGTATTTCTTCACCTGTTGCTTTCAAAATGATTTGATTTCTAGAATTATTATTTTTTTTAATTTAAGTAAAATTATAAAAGGTTATGTAATAGGAAGCTTAGAGACAATATTACTAACCAGACATCGACATCCATAGCTATTGACCTTCCCCAATGTACAAGAAGGATATTATTGCTTAGTATTACGATACTTTTTTTTCCTATATTATTAAACCCTATTATGTATCCGCTTGATCCCATCGCCTTTTGTATTGTAACTAGTCGGTTCAATGTTTTGTATTTAATCGCCAGTCGGTTCAGTCACAACATTCAATGGAATAAGTCACTTTATATTATTTTGTATAAATTAATAAAATTATTTCTTTTTTGATTCTTATTATTCAGCATACTATAACTTATTCGTATTTATTTTTTTATTAACCAAGGGCGTTGTTAAGTAAAAGGAGTAAAACGCCGTTAAACAAGTATAAAAAAACATATCCATTCAAAATTCATTTCAAATATTGGTTTTGTTCCTAATCTGAGAATAATTATTATTTTTAAGCAACTTTTTTACAATTAATTAATGCGTTAATAATCCCATATATAAATTGTTTTTATATTCGAAATTTAGGTTTTTTATTTATTATATTTATTTTGGAATGCTTTAAATATTTTAGTTTAATTAAAAAAATGACCGCAGTTCATTTATAAAAGAAGATTTTAAAAAATCAGCAGAGATTCATACTACCTATATTATATTTGAACCAGAACAGTATAATCCTTTATGGCCGTGCGGTGAACGGCGCTACTGTTATACCTTACCCGGAATACATAACTGTTTGCTCTTGACGTAGTCCTTTCACGCCGTATTTGCTAATTACCCTATTTAAGAACCTCAATGAGAAAATAGGTATAATTAACATTAAAATATATATAACCAAACTATGAAAGCTAAGGACAATAAACATATCCATATTTTTTTTACTCTTCTGACCCTAAAGGTCTTTAACCGCCCGAACCAGCCTTCTCCACGCTTTTTTTTTTATTTTCCCCTTACTTTGTCACTTCTGATATGCAGGTGGGTTATCTACAGGGTACCACCGTATTCTAACCATGGTGGGGTGGTTCAGGATTTCATTTCATGGGACCACCACAAAAAAAAAAGTTGTTGACCCTCCAGGCCAATTCCGAGGTTGCAAATACCTACGCCTTATCTCTCTTAGTTACTTGGCAATGTTTTATTCCTTTATCTTTGTTTGTATAATTAAATTTTCCTGAATATCTCATCTTACTGCATGATTGAATTTTGGGAAAATTTACGTTATACTATTTCGTGATTTTCATTTGTTCTGGGATTTTCTATTGCTTAGAAATAGATGAGGCTCACCTTCTTTTTGTATAAAACTAGCATTAAAACTAAAATTATAATTTGATTAGTACTCAATTTTCGCTACATAGAGGAACTCCTGAAGGGGCATGTTAAAAAAAAATTAAGGATTGTGGAATTTCTCACACATTCAAAAAAATTATTATGACCTCCACGTACAATCCTTTATTTTGGACAATGGTGAGTCCTTATGGAGCCGGAACGTTTTATATTTTTTCTTTTTTGTCCTATTTACAATTTTTTTTTTAAATACAACGATTTAAAAGTTTGTCAATAAATCCCAGTAAGTTTTACAATATAGGAGTACTGCGTTAATGGTATAAGGTCCAACGTTAGAAATATTTATGAATTAGCACCTTTAAGCACACTGCAAAGTTGGAGGTTGATAGCAAATGATTTTGTCTATAACCTTTCTGTCACACTGATGTTGTTTGTTCTTTGATGTACGCCGAAAATCTCAAATGCCTATCTATGGTCACAACCAAACGTAACGTTAGATAATTTGTTTTTAACGTAAAATATTTTAAGTTTAACGGCAATTTTCTTCACTTTTTCTGAACGAAAAACGATACCCTTTGTTTTATCAGAATTTGTTTCAATATTTATTTAGCTCTTCCCCATTGTTTTATTACCTTACTACCACTTATGTTATTTCATTTGTGGCCAATAGCACCTGAGAACGCTGATACTGTGGAAATATTTTATGTAGTAACCTAATTGAGATGTAGTGAACCTGATTCCACGGATATGACTTCGTATTTATTATTATTTTCTAAATTTATTGACGTTTATAGTTCCTGTGTCTTTAAGTGATGTTATAAAATCTAAATCCTTCCTTAGTTTACAGACTACCTAATGGAAAATATTTTTTTTAAACCGGGTTGGATATTCCTGAAAATAGTACGTTGGAACAAACATACCCTTCAGCATTATATATTGGCTATAAATTTCAGTTTATTTTACTTTGGCTAAGGTTCCAAGGACCATAAAGATGATGTGTAGCTACATTTTAGTAAAGATTAATTAAAGAATAGTTTTCGAGTTCCACGGTAACAAAAAAATAATGGCTCTCCTTTCATCAAATAGTAGTATTATCAATAAATTAATTTAATCATTATACGTTTATAAAAATGCGTTATTATTGAAAAGTTTGTTGTTGTTTATGTATCAGTTTCTGAAATAATTTTGCTTTACCATCACTTATACTTTACAATTTTCCTTCATAGGATAAAACGCTGAGTGAGACATCAGACTAAGAATGGTCATAGTATCTATATTTAGAAAATACAAAAAAAAATGTATTGAATCCGAAAATTTCCCATAATACTGCTACGGGATTATATAAGAATTTACATTCATTTGACTGGAAAATTCGAGCAATTATCTAATGAAATGAAGTGAAGTATTCTCCCGTTATAATTTTTTTAATTTAACTTATTTATAAACGTTTTTAAACCGTCATCTTATCATTAGCCATACTACAATTCGCAACAACAAATTTCACACTACATAACAATAGTTAAACAACTTAAATACAATTAAAGTAATTACTTTATCATTAACATTTTATATTATTTCAAATTTGCTACATCATCAATTTTCCTTATTCAATCTACTTTACAAGATCACAACAATAATTATTGCTATCTATTATTGTTAAAAATCCCAATCACTTGCTTAAAGTAAGGAGAAACTTAAAAAAAAAACATTATTGTTACATTTCTTACATTTTAGAACAGATAAAAATTTATATAATAGGTAGATAAACCTTTCTATTAAGATTGTTATTTAACCATTGTGACAATATATCATTCGTTAATTACTTTTACACATCACTATATCATCCAGATGTTTTATTATCTCTCTAATTTATTTATGACATCTAAATAGATATCATATTATAGATAATTTACTGTTGTAAAAAATAAAATAAAAATATTGATCGTATATAATATGTTATGTTATAAAAAATATTTCGAGGACATCACCTCAAGGAATGTAATAAATGCCTCTTTCAACTATAAATTTTCCTATAAACCCTTAATTTACTTATATTTACGTTTAAACTACTTTTTGGGTAAAAAATAATTTAGTTTACTTTTAAGGACTAGATTCAGTGTAACAGACCAAATCAGCCTGATAATAGACTTGTGGGTAATTTATTTTATTATTTTTTTATTATTATGCTTTTTTTTTGTTATACTGATAAATGGAAATTCCAAGATCCACCAACACCAACTTCTGTCGGCTGCATTTAAATTTATGAGAGATAATTGCATAACAGACAAGAACAATACCAAAGAAGAAAGATATTTTCCGAAATTAGTGGAAACAGAAACGAGTCTTGGGAGTTCTTTTTAATCTAATTTGATTATTTGGCAACTAAACTTCCTGTGAATATTTTAAAAAGCTTTGAAGATAGTCTTGTAATTTATTTAAATAAAATTTACAGAAGCCGTTGTGCAAAGTTTTTGACTCAGGCGAGATCCCCTCAGTTTCCTTTAGCTTTGATAAAAAATAAATAAATAAATAAATAAAAAATTAGTTCATGATACTAACGAAGCAGGAAACATTTCTAGTTCGCTAAAGCTTTCTGCATCATTTAAGCCAAGCGAAACATATATACCAGAGGAGGCAACTGTAGACCTCCCCAGTCAGAATAAATTCCAAGAGGAAAGCGCTTTCCGGATTCAGAAAAAAAAAATATCACCCCTACCCCCCCCCCGAATTAGCTTTGGAATATTTTTTTACATCATTGGTTTAATTTATTTAATCAAATAGAAAATATAAAGAAATTCTTTTTTATGCATTTGTTTGATTTATTTTCTCGTGAAAGTTGAAGTTTCTATTTGATATTTTTTATTAACAAAGTCAGCCCTGATTCTTTTGATTTTTAAAGGCTATACTTGCATGCTCAAATCTTTGAGGCTTCCATCATGTGGTATTTTATTCTGCTGTTACTCAATTCTTTAAAACCTGTTGAGATGATCTGATCTATTTAATAGAACCTTGCTCAAGGATACCTTTAATTAATGATTAATTAATGAATAGGTAATTTAACCTTTTCCTATCATTTTTAAAAATATATTCCATCGAATATTTTGCATAAATTTTTAATTACTATTTCGATTGATAATTATTACGCGATGTGGACTAACCTATGGGTAGTGTATTTTTTTTTTATCTCAGAATTAAAATAAAATTACATTAAGAAATAGGTTATAGGAAAAAAAATTAAATTACTGCACAAACTAAGGAGTTTTATTAATTTTGTACCTGATTATACTTCCCAAACCGTGGTATTTTATTAAAATGACTAGACTGAAACAATGCCTAATGATGTACTCCGCTAAAGTAATCCTTAACTGGATCCTTACTCCTAATCCTCTTCTAATGGATTCTTTTTTAATCCATTGAATCCTTTAAATCCACCACTGGCACCGCAACCTTTGTTCTTTTTCTCCTTCTTTATACCACAACAATATCCTTTTGAACTATTAGTTAAATTTAAATCATTGCATGTTTTTATTACACTACTATTGAATGCAATAATAAAAAAAACAGTAGATGACGAAAATATTGTTTCTAAATACTGAGTAAAGGATGTAATATCCCAATTTACAATTCTGTGTAAACAGTACAGTATAACAGTACAGTTCTGATTGAAAACTTCTTTATAGTAATTATTTAACATATTTTAAATATTTCTCGCCATTACATTACTTCTCAATACAATGAAACCCTCGAATAAATATGAGTTGTTGAGAATGAAAGACTAATTAGATCTAACAACAACAACACAAAATTTCAAAAAAATATATTTGAATAGGGAAAATTGTTGATGTGGGCATATCGATAACTTCTTAAGGATAATATCTCCGCAACATCCGCCGTCATCCGTTGATGATGAAGGTCAGTTGAAAATTGGGTGGGTGAGGGTCCTGAAACGTAGCCTGAAAATCTAATGGCCTCAATAAGCGGTGAGCCGGTGGGTGCCTACAGACTCCGGACTGTCTTATCAGGCTGTATACAGGCACTAATTTCATTGCCGTACTGTTGTTGTATATCAAGCTTCACCACAGCCATGTATTTACATGTACCACAACAAACGTCCTTATTTCTTCATTTAAGTAAAATGTAAATAAATAAAAAAAGAAAATGAACTTTTGGGCTTTAACATATGGATTTTGAAACATTTTTTTAACAAAAAAGCCATTGAACCTTTCCCCTCAAAATAAAATTATTAAAATAAAAAAAAATACTTCATTAGCTATGTTGAGCCCTGTTGAAAATGAAAAGTTTAATTGTCAAATAAATCTGTGAGTCCCAAAAAGAATTAGGTGAAATTCTTCCCTTTTAACGTGCAGCAAAGTTTTCAATTGTAATTTTTGTTACTTTTCCTCTGACGAATCGCAAAATTAAGAGCTTTAAAGTTTTAAAAAAAATTTAATATCTGTTGTTTTCACTAGTTTTCCGTAGACCTTTTGAAATCATTAATTTTCTGTAATAACCATACAAAGTTATAAAAATAAAAATTCAACAGTGTTCTGTTACGATATGAAAATATTTTTGTCTCTAAAGAAATGATCTAATGATATTCAAGGAATGTCAAAAAAATTCCTAAAAATCAACGTTGTTTTTATATTTTTAAAATAATATGTTAACTCATTCGTCCGGTAATCTTTAGCTCCACCATTTACAAAATGCCAGAACATTTTGAAACTATTACTAAAAATGATATGGTCTATATGAAAACAACTTTACCTGTTAATAATTATATATTTGCAAATTTCAACATTTTGAAGCCAAGTAAAAATTATTTATTTGTTGTGAGGTTATCATGTTAAAATTAAAACATTCACACAGTATTTTAATGATTCCATGAAATTCATATATTTCTATAGAAAAAAAAAAAGCTATATAAGAATTCTATTCATGTAAAAATTATATTTGTTATATATCTTGTTGGTGTTACTAATAACAAAAAATCATGAACATTTGAAGTATAGAGGTTAATGCCTAGTGTGATATTAAAGAAGATTCATAACCAATAGAGTTATAGAATCCGATTCAGCAACTCTCCTAAATTTAGTGATGCCTTCCGTTTAAATAAAAATGATTTATCTTAAACTAAATTTTTAATTCAATAAATTCAATTAAGGCTCAGAAGTTATTAGAGGTAAATTATATTGAAGGTAGAAGAAAAAATTAAAATTAAAATTTTAATTAAATATTTAAAATGGTTTAAAAAAAAAGTATACCCTCCAGTTCATTCTATACAACTCAATTGCTCGAGTGGATAATCTTTGACCTTTTTTTCTTCTCCCCACTTGCTTGCCTTTTTGCGATACGGGATTTACAGGCTCTGTTCTCTTATCTATTCTTCTATAGCCTTTGGTGCTGGAATGACACCACCTCCTTAACCCCCGACGGTGATCCAGCGGTCTCCATGAACATCTCTGGTTCCCTTTGTTGAAGGCCCACTTTCATCCGGAGAGGAAATCTACAAGATTTTTTATTTTTCATGGACTTCTAGTATTAGGAATTCATTTTTCGTTAGACTATTAATTCCAGTTTCTCTGGACCGATTGACCCTCAGTGTCTCGGATATGTGCAGGTCGTGGTCACATGAACGGAATTTTCGAAACGCTGTAGCTGGGACATAGGGTATCGATTTTTTTTTTTACAAAGCAGTCTAGCTTGGAGTTAAAACAATTTGGGAAAACCGATCAATCGTAGCAGTTATCTTATGTTTTTTTTTTATTGTTCTATTAATTTCAAACATTTCTTTATTGCATTTTATGAGACTTCTTCAAAGGCTGATACGTCTTCAGTATTCGAGGAAGTGTTATAAAGAGTATGGAAGAAAAACTACAAATTTAAATTTAAAATTAATTTTTATTGGAACTTAACCGACCATCTGGACTGCTAAGTGAAAAATAACAGCTTTCTGTAGACAACAAAGTACTACTTTACAAAACAACAATAAAACCTATTTGGATTTAAGGACTAGCACTGCAGGGGACCGCTAAATATTATAACATCAAACGCGTTCAATCCTTTCAGTCCAAAGTTCTTCAAAGAATATTCAATGCTCCTTACTATGTAACCAACAATACCTTAAATCATGACGTCAATATCCCATTATTAAATCCGAATTCACTACATTCCATGGGAAACTCACTCATCATCCTAATGTATAGCTCAATCCTTACCTAGCATTACTCATCCCTTCAATTCTCTCCGAAGGTTAAAACGGCAGTGGCGCTGAGACCTATTGTAAATAATCATATTGGAGTTCTGACAATGGTCAGATATTCAACTCAAATCCTGACCGTCAGCTGCTAGCGCCCTTATTCATCCTCCATTCACTTCTAATACTAGTGACGTGGTTGAGAAAGAAGCTCCAGAATCTTCCAGAGTCCTCCTCAAGCGGGAGAAAAAGCTCGGTGCGGAGTACTCCAGGCTGAACGTAAATATAGTTCATAGGAATGATTGTTGTTGTTTTGTTTTTTATTCTCCTATTTCTTATTTTGTCATCATTTAATTTTTATATTTGTAAATATGTTAGAAATGAGCTCAATGATCTGGTTTACTATTGTTTATAAATATAAGACTGAATGCAATATTACAGAATAAAAAAAAAAAGTCACCTTATTATCATTCCACTACATAATGAAGTTATAAAATATGAATAAATACTGTTGGGGTATCGAAACAGCGTTATCAAATTAAGTAAGTTGTCCGAACTGCCTTGTAGTCTCACCACGGTGGCGGAGTTGTTATCTATCTCCAAACTGTAATCTGGGTCGCGTCTGGAATTTAAAAAATATCACAGCTCCGGACTTTTTTTTTCTTTTTTTATATACATTCTTTTCGTATTTTATATTTCATAGAATAGTAATGCGGAGATTTAAAAATTTAAAACATTAAATTTGTTATTTTCTTGTTTTCAATTACATAGCAACATTATATACTATAGATAATTTTTAATCATTAAACTTCCACACTCCTTATACCATTGAATTATCTGGTAAATATAACTACCTCACGACCTATCGGTTAAGCTAATGTTGGATATTTCACTTTTTTATTGGTGTGAGATAATCTACAAATTTAATATATGGTACTTTTGTATATTTTTGAATTAAATTATTTTAAAAGAACGCAAGAGCGATTTACAATTTTTTAATTAATTTATTTGGATGTATTTCGATTAACACTGAAAGTAAGGTGTTATCATTTATAAAATGAGTATGTCCAACTGAATAAGATTGCCTGAAAAAAAACAAAAACAGAACATTAAGTTTCAAAGGGCACTTACCTTCCAGTAGACGCATTGCTTCCTCCAAGGGCTGCCTGTAGACCACGAAGACCAGAGTCGCCAGGTAGCACTGTAGCCCAGAGAAGAACTCGTTAAGGTTGCCGAGCATACCGATGAGATCACCAGAGAGGAAGGTCTGTTGGGAACTGAAGAGTTCGGCCCCGAAGAGGCAGAGGGTCCAGAAGAGGATGGTATACGAGGCGGTCCGTTGGAGTCCGCCCTTCAGTCCGTCGTCTGTGGGCCAGTGCCCGAACCAGTTCAGCTTAGACAGCTAAAAGGTTTATTTAATGTTCACTACTAATTTGTTTTTGTTTTTTTAAGAAAACATATGCTTTAGGTGTTTAATTTATTTTTGTTAAGTAATTTTGGAATCGTGAGTTTTCACAGACGTATTTTGTTTTCTTTTCTCCGTTATAGAGGAATTTAAAGTCTGATAGGGAATTATATTATCGTAATATACTGGATCGACAAAACTAAATCACTGAAATATCTTTGCTCAACTAATCATTATGAAGTAGGGATATCATTGCTAAAGACAAATCAAACATATATAATAGTGTAACACTGAGTTTCGGGAGAAATAATCGAGACTAGGTCAGGTATTATTATTTTATTAAATGTTTTACCTTTTTAGCCATACTTGAGCCATTATCAGGGCTAAAAATTGAAACAGAAATACAACAGTTTAAGAGTGAGTAGTTAAAATAACTAAAGAGTGGATGAATACGAGGGGTAAATTAATCCAATTTTTGATGTGGGGTCATGAGTGCTACCACTACTTTTTTCAACGTTCCTTATATCTTAACAATCTATTGATCACTTATAATTGACAGTTTTAATCTTTTTTAATAGGTGTTACCGATTAATTCGTATTTAGATGAGAAAAATAAAATGTAGGTCAATTTTTATTGAGATCCAAGGATATCTGCCGAGATTGTTAAATTAAAAATCAAAAAATGTGTGCGAACGCAAGGTAGAGGCCATAAAATAGTGCTTATAATAGAGAAATAATTAAATTAATTTTAATTTAACTGTGACCATGTGAATGATACCTTTAAAAAACAACCAATTCATTTAACAAAACAGAATAACTTCAAGATATTTGAATATACGTAATTATTCAAATGAAAATATAAAACCATTAAATATCATTTTCAACATAGTTTGTGTTCTTTTTAGAAGCGTAGATCCATTTCTCTGTAGCAAAAATTTGGTTTCTAAATACCTATACTTACATGCTGAGATATCTAAATACCTATACCTACATGCTGAGATATCTAAATACCTGTACTTACATGCTGAGATATCTAAATACCTATACATACATCCCGAGATATTTAAAAAATTTAGGTGAGAAGAGCGTTCGTTACACTGAAACTTGACAATATTCCTGCCTAGATTGGCTAGAAGGGATTTGACTGTATCTAACCATTATTTTATTTTATGGATATCTGACTAAGCCGAACCTGGCCGCTTAGCCTACATTTCCTAAAGCCTCCTTCCAGATTACTCGCTTCCAAGCCCATTATTCTTCAATACCACGTCCAATCTTATATTCTTTCAGTTTTTTCATAACCTACCTTGTCTTCTACCCTCATATATTTTACACTTCTCATAGCAATCTTACATAAGATATTTTTTTTCTCTAAATCTTCCTAATTCTTTTTACTTAACTTTTTTCTCTTATTATTTCGTCGTATACTTCATTTATTCAGCATATTCCTGTCTATCGTTGCCAGGAGTTTTTTATAACTATCTGAAATTATTAAAATTGAATAAATTATTTGTTTATAATTAAATATAAAATTAGTGATACAGATAATAAAGATAAAATAAGTAATACAAAATATAAGTAATGAAAAAAATTGCCACTTAATTTATTTTTAATTGGTTATATTTTTGTTACTGATTTTATTAGTAATTTCTGTATCATATACTTCGTCTTTAACCCTTTTTTGAACAACTAGTGAGTAAATCAAACACTTCACTCGGTTTTTTTCCTCATTACATATCTCATCCAGGTCCTGCTTTTGTCAGCTCCTTATATAGATAGGCATATCAATAGAAGCCTTATCTTTAAAGTTTCTCATTAGACGCTTAGTCATAAATATAGCAATCCCCACTAGCCCGTTACTAGTTGTCTAGATAATTATAATTAAAAGAAATCAGTATCTATAATTAGGAACTTGTACTACCTGCGGCCAGATGTTGCTCATGTTTCAGGACTGACCCTACAAAACGAAGTGCTATAGCTATCGCCATATCTAATTCATCCAGCTGGGTATTCCAACGATGATCCTGTTTTTTTAAGCAAGCAGCTCCAATTACAGGAGCTGGAAGGCGGATTGTTAGCTTAACAAGAAACCTTGAGGGACACCATTAGTTGCATAACATCCCCTCATTTACACAATTACCTGTCCACCGTTTTTAAATAATGAGCTTGTCTAAAGCCTTCGATGAAATTTGACTTCCCTTCCTATATTTGAAAACAAAAAAAAACTCAGTGACTATTATACCAAATTATACCATGTAGCGCTTGATTAATTGGGCTTTTTCACCTATTAATTAACAGGTCATTAATACAAGAGGTCACGCTATGTACACTTTTTAATACTTAATGAAAGTTTTTTTTTATTTTAAGAATTTATTTATTGTTATTTACAACTGTATAAAAATATATAAAACTACTCAATTTGCTATAAGTTATAAAATGACAAAATACAAACATGTGAAAAATCTACCCATTGATAGAACTCCAATAACATTTCTAAAGGAGAAGATCTCGGGGCTATCTATTATCTAGGATTATATAGGTAATGAAGGAGAAGTCAGATTAGAAATAAGTAGGTTTGGGTAGTTGGGAAACTTTATCATGGAAGGTTCTGGCCAAATCTGCCACATATCGAACATCATCGAGGTCTTGAAGTCCTGATGATTTGTGACAAAGTAAGGAGATTCGTAAGAATTTTGGTCTGTATGAGAGGAACTCGATGGTTTAGTGGAGCTGATGGAATGGTAAAGTAGATTTATCGGTAGGAGTAACGCGAAGGAAGAATTTTTACTTTCACTTATATCTATATGTATAGTAAGAGAAAGGTAATGCGATCGTGTAAAATTTCGAATCCAAGTTGTCGACTGAAATACACAATTCACAATCCAAAATTAGAATATTATTGCTAAGTCTTGCAAAATGGTCTTTGTTTCCGTGTGTGAACAGCCTAGCTCAAAAAAAAAACGTCGTACAAAATAGAAATAATAAATTTAGAGGAGGTTGAGATGCCTAGCATTTTGGTCGTTAAAATCAAACAAAAGGAAGTACCACCTTAAAGAATCGATTGTGAAAATTTTAGATTTTCTCAAAAATGGGCCTAATTATTGAAATCAGTAAATCAACGTTCAACTAAGTGGTATTTATTATCAGTGCTGTCTTGTCCTCCTTGAAATAGTCTAATAGGCCTTAAATAACGATTTTTTGAAGAATATTTCTCTAAAGTAATTTATATCTAACTTTGTATTTTGTTTATCTAAAAAAAATAATCAGAATCATTATTAGCAATAATAAGCGATGGATAAATAAAAAATATTAAATAATTCAATAAATAATTAAAGGGGAAAAAAAGAATAATTAAAAAGGAAAAGTAGTTCGAATCGGAACAAGTCGAGACTACCTAGGAATTGTTGTATTCTTGGCAGGAACAAAGTTCATATTCGTAAACTGTTGATGATGACCAAGTTCAAGCATTGTTCACAGACAACCCTCACTCTACGACACGGGATATCGCAGAAACGCTTAGCATATCTCATGCTAGTGTCTCAAATCATTTGTGTATCATAATCGCAAAGGCATAGTTTTCCATCACGATAAGGCTCGTTCTCACGTGTGTTTGCAGACCCGGCAGAAATTATTGGAGTTTGGCTGGGATGTGATCTCCCACCCACCCTATTCACCAGACCTTGCCCCAACAGATTTTCACTTATTTCGGGCCCTTCAAAGCTCTCTTCACGGGAAACACTTTAATTCGCTCGAGGTCTGCAAAACGCACATAGAGTTAATTGTGCAAAAATCTTTTCTTTTTTTTTTTTTTTTTTT
>NW_027111045.1:20504-24613 GCF_000696795.3 Halyomorpha halys | reverse complement strand
CAGTTTCTTGTCGTTTGAGTCTTGTGTGTGGATTCCAAGTAAGTCTCTTGTCAAGATGGAGTCCTAAGTATCGAATCTGTTCAATAGGTGTGTGCAAAAATCTGAGAAGTTCTGGGAGGACGGCATTAAAAAATTACCTGAAAGATAGCAACATGTAATAAATAAAAAAGGATCATATATAATGATTAAAAATATTTACAAAAAGCTGAAGTTTTTATTGAAATTAGCAGTAAAAACGCTACGAACTTATTTTACAACACAATATATAGTTTAAATACTAATCCATTGTGAGACCTGTTGCAGCACTATACCATATACCAGTGCCACTCCAAACTATCTACAGTGAAACTCTAGAAAATCTGACACGATTTGACAATGTCTGTAAGCCACAATGTTATATTTAAATATCTAAATCTTTACCAAAGATTTATGGTTCCGAAAATATAAAGCATTATTTGAACTGAATTATATTTTTTTTCAGTTTAAATAGACCTCATTTTTTGCTAAAAAAAAAGGGCATTGTAATCAAATAAGTGATCCTTGCAGGAACAATTAAAATATAAAGACATTATAACTAGCAAACTAAAAACTATAGCTGTTTTTTTAATACATGAAGTTATTGAAATCTTGAAGGATTTTATATTTTCTAAATGTTCCGATGTTTCCTTGTTCCTAAGATCCTATGAATGATAACTTGAAAAAATAATCAGGCTTTTTCGATTATGTCGGAAAATGTTGGTCCTGCCATGTTTGTTTCCATATTCATAATTTATTTATTTATTTTGTGTTGTTTTTGTTATATTTTGACCTTGACCAGTCATCCTTGACATTGGAGCCAACTCCATGACTTCTCTCATCTTCTTAATGGTTGAGTTGTGAAGCCCCGTAAGGGAAACTGAAAATTTTCCAGGTTTTCCAATTTATCGAGTCACATACGTTTATTTGGATTTTATTCCCATAAGTACCTCAAAATTTCGCTATTTTTGTTTTAAGATGATAGAAACTTATTATTCAGATGATAAATCCCTTGGGAGAGTGACTCCTTTGATTTCTTTGTTTTTAAGAGTCTGTAAATCATCGCTAGGGATCTGATAAATTGAAAGAAAAAAGGTTTGACTTCTTCTATATCAGATTCACGTACCTCCACCCCATTGTGCATGGTTGTCGATTCAAAACGTCAAACTTTTTCTATCTTATACTTTCATTAGTATTCCTTTGATAAATCAGAGCCATGAGTTGCTATTGAGCTAGGTAATACTTGGAATAAAACTTTCAAAATTATTCCACGTTCGATCGGAAGATGAACTCTATAAGATATATGTACATTTCTTTATTCAGATCACGCCCTATTCCTGTATTTTTAACCAGATCTGTCCTAATGCTCAAGAGAGCTTGTCTTATTTTTATACAGATACATTACATCTCCAGCTCTTTAAGTGATTTGTAAAACATTTTAACATTTTCCTTTATAAAAGAGAATTTAATAGAAAAAATGTCTGTATATTTACAAATGCTTTATCTTTAAATACACTAATCTGGTATGGTTAAATAACGCCTGCTCTGGAGCTTTTCCATGATTTATCAATCACTAATCCTACATTTTTATTTAGTTATTATAATTAATACATTTTCTATATTAAATATTCTCTAAAACTTATTCCATCTTTTACTGTTTAAAAGGTCAGTTTCATTGTTTGCTGTCAGTATACATTCACCTAACTCCCTAGACTACAAACGGCCTTTATGGATGGATATGATAAAAATGATGTCGACCTTACAGATGCAACTCGTACAACCCATGAAAAATTAATCGGATCAACGATAATAGGAGTTATACCCGAACATGCGATTTATTACAGACCAAATTTCTTCGGTTTCAACGAAAATTCTTTGAGTGTCAAACATACAAAAAAAGCTTATTAAGTTCAGGGGAAAAATCTTTGGCGGCAGACTGGCTTTTATGTTTTATTAATTTTTGGATTCTGATTTTCTTGACATTATTGAAGATAATAAACCAGAATTAAATTAATAGTATATATATTTTAAATCTTATTTAAAAAATGATTTTTTACCGTAAAGGAATCGATGTAAAAGGTGAGACAACTAATAAGATTTTTATTCCATACTATGAATTTATTTATCAATAATATCATTTCCTATCAGTATATGTCAATCTATGATAAAAGTTATAAAAGGCATTTCCTGTTATAAATTAGTAAATATGCCCTGATATCATAATAAGTCATGAGTATTTCTGGAGATAAACTGGAAACTACATTTATTATGATGGACATATTTCCATGATTGATATATGAATTTATGTAGATGGCCCTCGTGAAGGTATAATTAGAGTAAAACCATATAGTCCAAGGCTAATTGACCTATCTACATATGAATATGGAACAGATATGTCCTATTTCCCGATATAACATTGTTATATTACCAATATACAATTTAAATTAAACATTATTTATTCTCTCAAAATACCAAATGATAATAACAATCAGTCAAGAGCTTGTGGGACTTGTAGTTTAAGATCATTTGATATTCCCGGATAATTGTATTTTAATAAATTTCGACATATTTTTTACAGCGTGATAATACCTAAGGATTAACGTTGGTAGAAAAGGGGTTAAGGAATCATCAGGTGTAAATAAATATGGACGTGATTTTTCCATTCTTTATTTTATTATTTAGGATGAGGGGTAGCCCAGTGAGTATGGATCTGTGCTACTATACTACTATACTACTGCTTGGGTATGGGTTATGATTCGGCTTTGACAATAAATCTTATTACTTTTTAACCAACAGTGAGTGAACCCTGTGGGTTTAGGAGCCCTTCTGTAGTACATCCATTCTCTAAAAAGTTTATATCCTTAATTAGGGAAAAACACAAGTTGGGCCGTCAACGGCAACCGTTCAAATCCGGCCTCTCTTCCCGTTTCTCCCTCCGTATGTCAAAGATACAGGGCAAGCCTATACTGAATACATAATCAGGCAGGGTGTAAACAAACAAAAATAATCAGGCAGGGGATAAACACACAACAAAAAATCACCAATCAAGTCCGATGCATTTAAGCACGAAAATTGATAAATCGAGTTACAATGGATAGATTAAAAAAAATTAGCTTCTTCCATTAAGAAGATAAAAGTTTACTCTTTTTTTATTTAAGAATAACCTAAAATCATTTCTCAATTTTCTTTCAGCGCCCGTAGTAGTACATTTAGTACCATAGTACTTTTAAAACTACCCACCTCACGAAAGTAACTACAAACCCATTTTAAAATAAAATAAATTTGCTAATATATGAGACGTAATAGAGCTTCTTACGTTCAATATTTTCTGACTTTCAGTCCTTTCCAAACGAAATATAATTTTCCTGATATTTTGGCAAATATAATGAAAGTTTCTACCATAGAAATTCCCATATAAAAAGTCGTTCCTTAAAAAATATAATGAACGATCTGGATTTACTTTTTAGAAAGTTTTTTATATTAATTTTTGTTTACCTTCTGAGGTGAAAAAACTTCCAAATAGAATATAACCTATTCTATATATTTCTTGTACATCATTTCGGGACAATTACCACATACTCATGCACCTTTACAATCCACATATTTTCAATTTCCATACTGAAATCATGCCATCTATATAATATTAGTTTAAATTTGTTTTACACCTACATTATTTAAATTATTGTCATTGACACATGATTGTATAGATGACATGATTTCAATATGGAAATTGAAAATTTGACAAATGTGTGGATGCAAAGGTGCATGAGTATGGGCTAATGTCCCGAAACGTTGTACAAGAAAAATATAGAATAGGTTTGGAAGTTTTTCACCTCAACGATTAAAAAAAAAAATTATGAAAGATCCTATACTTACGAAGATTATCACTTATAACTACCATAGACTTCATTTCCGTTATTATAAAAAGTTATTCCTTAAAAAATATAGGGAATAACTTATTGAAAATGGTTGACCATATATATATATATATATATAAGTTAAGTATTGGTGAAAGCAAAATGTAAAAACAGAGAAGAAGGAATAAGATCTAACTCGCTTGAACTGCTGTAAAACACTCACTTTATTGTATTCGG
>NW_027111045.1:6822-14199 GCF_000696795.3 Halyomorpha halys | reverse complement strand
TATTTTTTAAAATGAAACTTTCTAAGAGGGTAAGGAAAAAAAAATTACCGTTGAAGGAAAAGTTTCTAACAGGATTAGTGTTTTTATTTCAAATGAACTTCCGAAACAAATGCTTTATTGATCTTTGTATTACATGGAGGTACTTTTTTCAGTGCACAAATGGATAAACCCAATCACCATTCATATTTATCAGGATCTGATCTTTTGAATAAATTCATGACATGATATTTGAAATAAGGAGTGCTAATGCATATTTTTTTCACACTGGACTACTTCTTTTACAATGAATGTTGTAATGTAAGTTGATTCGATGCCAACCACATCTAGCGAATGAACTAATTGAAATAGTTACATTAGTTCCCATCCACTCAGTTTCAAATACAAATACCTGGTCATTGAGTGCTCTCAATATAGTTTGGACTTTGCGAAAGGTTATTGGCTATCGAGGAGAAGTTGAGGAAGCTGTTAAAAGTTCCCTGGCAGGATTCCGCGAAAACAACTTGTTATTGGCGGCTCTCCTGAGAACAACTAATTGATAGGACCGACTCTCATCTTACGAGCCTCAAGTATGGCAACGATCGTTCTATCCATTATTAGAGTTGATTAATTATAGATAAATCTATATTGTTAAAAATCTGGTAAGGTGAGCGCATCACACAACTTTCACCTATTGTAAAAATTAGTATTTTAGAATTTCTCTGTGAAATAACGAATGTAAACTTTGTTCCTGGTCAGAATACAACAGCTTAACACAAGGTAACGAAGGCGTGTGAACATCAATAACATCCAAAGAGACCAGCTTTTGCCGACTCCAACGCCAGTCTCTATTTTTCCTTTTTTCTTCTTTAATTAATCATTCAATTCTTTAATATCTTTCATTTATCTGTTAATTATTATTACTAACAATGAGAAATGGTTACTTATTATAAATACGCAAAATTTAAAGGTATTTAAACAAAGATTTTTTTAAAAACAAAAGACTTTCATAGAATTCTCATAAAGATTAAAACATCCAGAGACTGCTCGTAGATTGCGATTAATACAACACTTACTTGAAAAATGCTTATTTACTACAAAAAAATTCTTATGCTCTATGCCAATCAGACCTATTTGGATAGACAGACTCGAGGTTTGGGTCTCCACCAAACCACTAAATTCCTCCCTAATCCAATGTAAAATCCTTTATGTTCCTTATTACGTCTCAATTAAATTCATCCATAATGATCTTAACATCCCATTGTTACCTGGTTTCATTCCAAAATCCATACCCACCCAAACCTATTAGTTCTTAATATTTTATCCTCAACAATCCCTAATAATTCTCCAAGGCGTCTGAAAAGGATATGACCGTGGGATTTTCTAATTTAAAGCAATGATTGAAGAACCACCATTGGGTGTTTTCTTCTCAAGATTTTCATGTGTTCTGATAAATTTATCACATTTACTTATTGTATTTTTCATATAGTTGTAAATTTCAATAAATGTATAAAAAAAAAAACTATCTCATTTATGCTCTGCCAGACTATTTCAATGAGGATAACACTTATCTAGTATTTAAGACAACTTAATTGCTCATTGATTCACCAAATGTAATCAACATCCTTTTAGCCATTTTGGGGGAAATTCTAAAAAGTTATAAAACTGACTCGCTAAAGTGTCACTTCCAGTCGGTGGATGTTAACAAAAAACTTGCCAGTCATACAAACATCCTGAATATATAATTTCGGTTCCGTACAACTTTTAATTTTTGTGCCAGTCTGCCCATAGACAGACCATTTTGTGAGACTTGGTTATTGGGAATCAGGGGACCCTAAAACTTGTATTTACATCGAAAAAACAAAATTGTGTGCGATCACAATATTTCTCGCCAAGTGAAAGTCAAGGATTGTTAAAAATTTATTTCCGTAAATATGTTATTGTGTTATTTATTTTAATATACGTATATATATGCTACTAAAATTGTATAACGATTATTTACTAAATACATTATATCTTCTATTTGTAAAAGTCAAAAAATAAAAACATATTGGCTTAAGAAACTAAATAGAATGAAAAATGATGGGGAAAACGAACAATAATAAAAATATATAAAGGAAAAACAGTAATAAGAAAAATTAAATATTACAATCATGTATTTTAGAATAATTATTCTGGTATATAGTATACACTTCAAAAACAATTATTTTACTAGTACCGAATGCAGTGCCGAATGTAGTAAACCAATGCAGTTGGTCATAATAACATTGGATAGTGTTTCTCTCTCCCCATATGCAAATATAGGCATTTCTAACCATGGAGGATATTATTAAATATGTCCATCCATGCCTGATCTCATTATCTTTCCACAGAGCTAACCAACCAATCCACCCTTTTACAGATAATCCTCTTTACCTTATCATTTTTTATTTGTCCGCCTTCTTTTGACATTGTGTACCCATTTTTATTTTTAAATTCATAAATGTAGTTCACAATGGTTATTGCAATATCCTTCTCCTTTTATATTCTAAATTCTCTACTTATAACTAAGTCAAGTAGATAGTTATTTATTATATCGTTCATTGTTCAAAATTGAAAATTACGAATAATTCCGTACATTTTTTTCTTCTCTTCTTCTCCTTCTTTCTCACCCTCCTTAAATGCCTTTCAGTGTGGAGGAGCCTCTAACTATTTGGTCCACACATCTCGGTCCATGGCAAGCATCATCATTTGATCCAGAGTTGTCAGTTCAGTTCCGAGGCTAATATAATTTCTTTTAAACGTTTAATTAATTAATTATAATTAGATCCTAATGCCCTAGAACAGCAGGCCTACTGGTGAATTCACCTTGCCCGGCAGCACGGCACTAGCTCCTAGGGGAGGTGGCCCTTGGGTCTGTATAAATATGTTGTGTAATGTTATGGTGTGAGGTGTACGATGTTCTGCACTGCGGTGCCTGGGGGATCGCAAAGTACCGTTAATTGCGCATAACAATTAACCCATGCGGGAATTAGATAGTTTATTTATTATATCGTTCATTGTTCATAATTAAAAATTAATTTGCGTACATTTTCCTATTTATTAAAACAAAAATTTCTTTATTATTGTTTCATAAACATTTCTGATTCGTTCATTAGACAAAAAAGAATATTCATATAGTAGTGTAATGATTTTCATCTAAAACAGTGATTACAAAAAAATATACCATAAGATGTGATAATCAAATGGAATATATTTTTAGAACTAAGGTTGCCATAGCATGCTGTGTACAAAATTCAAAGTATCTGTAATTGCAAATATTGTTCACAACCCCTTATTTGAGTTTAATTAATTTTTCAAACAGTGTCTCATATCAATATAACTCATAGAAGCGAAAATATTATTTCAATTTTGATTTTATATGTTACCCTTAAAATTAATTTATCTGTGTCAACTCAATATAGTTACTATAAACCGGATTTTTATTACTCTTAGGAAATCTAGCAGTAAAAATATGCAGATGGACAATTCTGATGTGGATTATGGAAGGACATTCTAAAGCTAGATAATTAGAAAATTACATGGTTCAGAATGGAAATAATTTATTTGTTTGTTTTTTTCTGGGAACAGTATTAATGATTTTCATTTTTTCTTATTCTGTTTATTATTTATTTATCATTGATCTAGAAAAAAAAATTCAATTTTTTTCAAATTGATTTCAGATTTCAAGACTTGACCCAAAAATTGAATAAAAAAAATCCCTAGTCCACAGTCCGCTTTTATCTGATACTACTGAGCCCATTGTTTTTTTGTATTTTATGTAGTTAGCATAAATACCAGTAGTAATTATATATTCATTTGTTTTTGGAGCGACCGCCTTAAAAATATATATTTAGCGAGTACAGTAAATGGCTTACATGTACAGATATTGATACTCGACAAGAATAGTTAGTCAAAAATCATTTATATAAATTATTAATACAGAATACTACTCTCCTATAGATGAAGACAGATCATCTACACGAGCTACACACTGTGCCTAAGTTCATCCAACGCAGGCACATAAAGTTTTTCGACTCCCTACAGCACCAATGAAATCCACTGTTCAGAACCCTTACACCAGCGCCTCCACCGGTGCGTTGGCAACGAACCTGATAAAAACTCAGAAACGACGTGCCAGCGCACGAATTTAGGGAATAAGTTTTTTTTTTATTTTAGGTTTAGTATAAAATTCAAAACTAATGTGTGCTCCAGCACATTATAAAATTCGAAGAACGCCCACTTCAACAAAAAATATAGTCAAAAACTCCTTAAAATGTAGGCCACTACAGAAGAAGGAAACAGTGCAGGACCAGAATATATATTCATGCTGAAAACCTTAAATGAAATCCAGAAATAAGGGTTATGACGAAAAAAAAAACTACTCTCTTATAGGTTTGTATTCAATAACGTATTTCGTCACTGCCGTACGAAAAAAAAAACAATACTTAGCGGAATATATAATTTACATTTGTCACAATAAAAAAAAAAAATGTGACTGCATATTTAACCGTTATCAAACAGAAAACAGCATCTGAGAAACAGAAAACGATTATCTAAATATAGGTTTAGGTTTTTGTTTTTATTATACATTATACTGTTTTTATTATACGTTATACGTTTTGTTATACCCTCAAAACGACCACCCTACGCATAAATACATCTTCAAACCTATATATTCTAATGTTTTTAGAAATAAAATAAATTCAACACTACCGTTGGCAGAAAGAACACATAGTGCTTTCTTTAGTTCTTTAAAGAAATACCTCTGTACATCCCGGAAGTCATCAATCCTCCATGGATACACAGGCTACCAAATACAATCCTCCAATTATCCCGATTTCCCAAAGGTAGTACGTCACCTACTATTGTAGGTATTGTAGGTATCTCATTATTTAAAGAGAAAAATAAAGTGAAATAGAATTATAAATATAAATGAAATAGAATTATAAAGCACGAAACATGGGCGTTGATGACCTAAGGGTTTTACGCCCTAAAGCCCCAGACAACAACAACTAGATTACATGAGTGAAAGGTCTGTCCAGCTTGATCCCTAGAACGTTATTGAGTTGGATGGCACTAGTGTGGTGTTCTCCATTAGGAAAGAGTGTAGTAATGTGGACTTTTTCCCTTCCTGCATTGCAAATATCACACAGTCGGTCTTAGTCGAATTTGCGTTGATGTTAATGTTCTGAAGTTGCTGCGTGATATCCTTACATATAGTTTCGACGTGACCCAGGGCTGTAGCGGCTCTGGGACTGTTGCTATAGGTGGCGATGTCGTGCAGAGCGGATGCTTTTCTGTAGTCATTCCCTATAATGTATAATGTCCGCTTTATATATGGAACAGAGAACCGGAGAAAAGACTGATGCTTGGGGAATACCGCACGTGAGTTGTAAGGTCCTGGAGAGTTCGTCATGAACCCGTACTGCTAGACTCCGTCCGTTTAGAAATGCTAGAATGATACTATAGAGCTGTTCTGGGCACTCGAGATCCACGAGCTTACAGCATAAAAATTTTTTTTTTTTTATAATTTAGAAATATTTTTATCTTGCTCACTTATTTTCAAGTTAAAAATTAAAGCACAATAGTGCTTAGTTCATTTATTCTTCAGCATCTATAATTCAATATTTTTTTTTAATTGTATTACTATTGAATATACCAATTAATTTCATTTCTGATTATTTATTAGTAAAAAGTTAACCAAATAAGTTTTTGACATTATTTTGTTTACTTAATTTATCCCAATACTACTGGGTCAGTGACAAATTTTTAAATATATAATAAGAATCAATTTATAACTACAACAATGCAGGATATGGAATCTACTCAGGATATGGAATTTTTTTTTTTTTTATTTTCCTATAATTTTCTTTCAACAATTTTTGTGTAACAAAATCAGTGGAGGTTGAGTACGATCGCATTTAAAGCAGCCTTTCAAACCTTAAGTGAATAATGTTAAAGGTGGGGTGGTGGACACACAAATAAAATGTTTTTACTGTTTCTACTGCTTTATTAGTTATGGTTAAATAACATAAAACGTTCTTACTGTAGTGAGAACAACACAACACAAAACACACAAAGCTTGATGCCTTCCAACTACTGTTATTAAACCGTTGCAAGCTGGTATAATCGATATATTCACAGTTTTCCACAGAGCAACGACTATAAAATAAATAATAAATTTTTACATCTCACTTTAACAAATAAATTACCAACTAGGTTCTTTATGCATTTCACAAAAGGTTCATAAGTGCCACTTACACCTTCGTAAATGAATTTAAGGATGTATGAAGCTGTTATCTCAGGATTTGGTTAGTTACTATAATATGGTAAGCGGCTTTAAGACAAAGACACGTGACGGCATTTTAGTGAATTTAATCAAATATAAATAATTTACTCTAAGCGGAAGATGTTATATTAACCCTTTCATTAAACCGCGGTTTGACCTTTAGGTATGAACTGAATACTAAACAAGGTTCGGCAACAGGAATAGTTAATCAAGTTTGTTTCAACCAATATTCTGCAATTGTATACATTAGATTGAGGCTGGTGACAGTTTCATAATTTATTATTGCGTTATTAAATTGAATTATAGCGCTAAAATAATTGTATTTCTAGATACCATTTCTGGTTTGCAAAAAATAGCTGCATACAAAAATATTTACATGTATTAAATCTAAAGAAGAATTGAGAAATTTTCTACCAAAAGTCAATACATTCAACATTTCGAATGTTATTATTTAAAAAGTATTATCATCTTTAGCAGATAAGATATTATCATCTTTTTATAGATAATGTTGATCGTAACACCAATTTGTAATAATTAATAATAAATAATTAGATAAACTGAATAAGATTTGAGGGTAGAGTTATAGATTGTTAAACATTAAAAAAAAAACGTTACTCTTCAAAAGTTGATAGAAATCTTCATTTGATTGAAAACTTCTCAATAAATTCAATCATCTCGGATTTTTGTCCCTTTCAAATAGTTCTTTGATTGGAGTTTGCTGATATATACTTTTTTATTTATATTTAAACGTTGCTTTGGCTATCTTTACGGTCACTGAATGTGATGAAATAATATAAACATTGGGATATTGATATCCCCTATTGCCATATTTTTTTCAATTATTTATTTAGCACAACTAAGTTTTTATGCCTTGTAATTTGTAAATTGGATAATATTGAATATTGGGGCTTTGGTGTAATTCATGAGGGGTGTTAGGGAAGATAGAGCACGTGTTTGCATTTTAATACATTGGGACCAGAATAACGATGAAATATCGCTAATCGAATTCAGGATGGAAACGCCATTTTTTAAAAATTAATATACCTCTTGTATTAAAAAGAAAAATTACAAGAAGACAAATGCATACAACA
>NW_027111045.1:0-6772 GCF_000696795.3 Halyomorpha halys | reverse complement strand
ATCATTTCTACGATAGTCCTCATTATGTTTTATCTTTTATTGGAATAATAAGTTTTGCCACACTCAAGGGCAATAGGTATTAGGAATGCAAGTGCACAATCATACCACATATACATATTAACTAAAAATAAAAAGTAAATTAATAATAATAATTAATCATAAGCTAAAATTAATAAAAATAAAAGGATATATACACATACATAAACACAGGCTAATAACTGAGTTAGTTGATAGAAAATAAGAAAACATCTGAAGTAAAAAAGTAAATTAAATCTTGACAGTGTTCAAGAATACGATTTACTTTTAAATATATATATTTTTATACATCAATACGCTATACCAGTGATTCTCAAAGTGTGCGCCGTGGCTCCCCGACGAAAATATTCGATTAAACAATTCGGCGATTTTATTAGAATTTCGAGGTATCTAATTTTTGCGCCATCAATCGTGTATACTGACTAAATTCCAAGAATTTAGTAACTTTCAAGTCTTTCATTGTTTTATTTGCAATCTTTTGAAACGGCTAGTGCGCAAGGACCACCCATGCTTTAGTCACTAAATCGTACGAAAATAAAAATTAGTTAATGGATAATCGTTAAATGGGTAATCACTTTTAAAAAGGAAAGTTTTCCAATTTTTTCAAGAAAGTCAAATCTTAAATCTGATCTATTAAGGGTGCCAAGGAAAAAATGCGATTATTTAGGGAGCCACAATCCAAAAAAGATTGGGAACCTCTAAGCTATACCATTATTGACAGTATTACTGTTAGGCATTAAATAAACATAACATTTTCCTATCGTTTCTGGCAAAAAAAAAAAAGTTTTGATTTCGTATTTAGTGTATATTATTATATCCGTTCCTTTTTTTTTATTTATAAGTTTCTTCCCGATATCATGTGACTTATATATATAGTCTTCATTTGACGTATTGTACGGTAATTTATGTTTGTAATGTATTTAGGCTCTGTAGGTATCCATTTAATCTAAACTTAAATATTATTATTATTAACACAGAGTTTAGTGATCCTCTTTTACTCTCTACTTTATATTTTAACAAATCTCCAACGTTTCGGCCCTAAGGCTATTCTCAAGGAGAAAACCTCAATAACTGATGTCATAATTCATTAAATTGTCTTAAATAAAAATCTTAATGTTGATATTGTTATTAATAATAATTTTTTTCATTGGCGCGACAGACCGTGGAGGTCCAAGGCCTCGCACGATGTATTTCTTAAGTACATCGCGCGTTTCCTGACGTAGTTTTCATAGGATGGATCCGTCACTCCCACGCCTATTTTTGTGAGTGCCACCCATTGGTTAACGGACCTCACAAATAACAGGGGAGATAGTGAGTGAGTATTACATAATTTTATGCTTGTCCAAATCTCGGGTAGGGCCGGGCTCGAACTCGCAATCAATGGGGTGGCAGACAGGCGCGTTACCACGCTGCTACTGTCATGTGGTTTGTATAAGACATAGGCAATTGACCTTTAAAAAATACAATTTAATGATTTATGACTTCAATGATTAAGGTTGTTTTCTTGAGAATGGCCTAAGGGCCGAAACTTTGGAGGTTTGTTAAATATAAAGTCGAGAGTAAAAGTGTATTATTGAAGTTTGTGCTAATATAAACCACTCTCAAATACTCAATATATTAAATCAGTAACATAATTAGTTATTATTGTTAACATATTCACCCTCTCAGGTGTATGACTAGTCGCTTCTATTTTTCAGATACAACCTTGTGTTCCTGATGGTGACTTACCTCGGGCCGGTGGTGGCTATGGCCATCTGCTACTCCCTCATGGGCCGAGAGCTCTGGGGCTCCAAATCCATCGGGGAACAGACCCAGCGGCAGTTGGACAACATTAAGTCCAAGAGGAAGGTGAGAAATCAAAAATCAGTTCTGTGATCTGTGTCCCTGATTGTGAAAAGAAATTATTTATTAGATCCAAAATTTAAAACATCCCCTTACTACGCAACGTCATAATTAATACCTCCTTTTGCTTATTCATGAATTTTTATCCATTTTAATCTATTATATACTAATTTTAATTAATTAAATGTAAAAACCTGTTCAAATAAGACTTAAACACTGATGTTAATTGTGAAATATATTTATTTATATAACTCAACGAAACCAAGAATACTCTGAGAATAAGAGATATAAAGAGTGCATTGTGGAAGTAGGTTAATTCTTATTGAAAGTAATCATATTTGTTAACAACTATAAGGCTGTTCCGTGGACAAATTCTGTTGAGTGAAGCTGAAAGATGCTAGGAAGGAATTTGCACTGAGTTTAATATCCACTAGTCAAGAGACAAATAAGAGAGGACTGCACAGTACGTACTGCTCTTTTCCCCAGCTTTAATTTCCGGGTCTACGGATGCTTGTAATAAGTTTTGTTACTCCTTTCTTCAAGTCCCCGGAGGTCAATAACTTTATTACTCTTCCTATAAAAACTCTGCCCAGTAACAAAAGTAAATTGGAGTGCTAAGTCGCATAATTAACATACGATCTTTTGTTTGCACTTTCCTCTTCTACTTCCACTTTTAAGTTACTATAGTTTATTGTGTTTTATACAACTACTGTCTCATTAAATTTTATTAGTATATTTTTACCTTTTTTACAAGAACTTTACGACCTTATAACATTAGAAGGAGGGTGACGTTCAATCTTATGTCGCCATAGTTCGTCTTCGGTCTATCATATTCTTGTCATTCGGCCAAGGATTGAAAGAACCAAATAAAAAAGAAATTTAAATTTAAATTAATGATATCGATATCTTAAAATGTCGAAAGTCAAAAGTTGATCTTACTAATATATCATCATAAAAACAGAGATATTTCAGAAACATGATTGTTGTTCCCCTTATTTCAAATAAATTTGTTTTAGAAGCTTTTTATATTTGATTTTAAAAATTTTAAATATTATCATTTTTTTTCTTCTCTTTTCTTATTATTGGAATGTACCTTGAGATTTATAATTTGTTTGAGGATTTATTTTATTTGCCATCTTATTTATTTATTTATTTTTTAATATTATTTTTCTATCTTTGATGTTTTCGATTTTCTTTTAAACTTGTAAATACAACTTGTACATAAACAATGATAATTTTCGAGATTTAATTAATTATTAGAAGTTAGTCACACTATGATTTATGAGATGATGTACGGTTTTGATTTCTTTTTTAATAAAACAATACATATTCTGATAAAGATTGTTGTTTATTTTTTTTCTACTCCAATTTATTATTTTCGTTATATTTTATGATGTTCTAAAAGTTTATTTTTATTTTTGAATTTTTTTATCAAACTCTAAAAAAGGCACTTATGCCTCTTGCCGATACCTCTTATTTTATTCCAAAGGAACTAGTCTCAGAGTAAATAAAGAATATTATTATTATATTAGGAATTTAAAGTCAATGGGTCAAAAATTAATATTGTATTAATAAAAATTATTCTACCAATTTTAATTTAATTCAGTAGTTATGAAGAAATAATATACAGATATTTTTCTAATATAAAAAAGAAAATGTAAATGTTCCATCGTAATGTAATGTATATACCCTATCGTAATGTTTCAGAG
Organism: Halyomorpha halys; assembly: GCF_000696795.3. Lineage (NCBI taxonomy): Eukaryota > Metazoa > Arthropoda > Insecta > Hemiptera > Pentatomidae > Halyomorpha > Halyomorpha halys. Next base: position 3,185 of record NW_027111045.1, on the reverse strand, counting down.
ATACCTCTCGATTACAGAGGTCGGTTCATCTCCATAAATCATTATCAGCAGATTCGATTTCAGATCTTTACAGATCTATTATGAAGGGAATAATACAAAATAAAGTGAGATTAAAGAAGTGAAACCGCTCAGATATGAGCAGTTAAACAACAAAGAAAATTTTTACGACTAAAATTGTTAAAATCTTAAACCTATTTTTTTAAACCTCTCTTTTTCAACAATGAAAAAAACTACAATTTTTCCACGTTAATGAAAATTTCAAAATTCAAGAGATGGACTAGAATTATAATTAATAAGATAAAAAGAAGAAAAAATAATAAATAAAGGAGGTTCAGTAAAAAAGAAAGATTATCTGGGCCTTAACACTGAAAATTCTAGATTTTTTTTCTTTAGTTGAAAGCGATAACTAAACCACTATTTAACTAGGGCAGTTCTGAATTCCCTCTTAAAGTAAATAAAATATTTTAAAAAAATTTAATCTTTGTTTAAATCTATTTTAGAGGTTTTCAAGCGGCTAGTTAACCCAAAGTTATGCTATTGTATACAAATAAATTTAAAGCCCCCTTCGATTGTTTCCCTCATGTCATCTTTTCGAGATTCTAAAATTCCTCTACTATGACGTCATACAAATTCAGGGAAGATATAGGGAAAAGCTTACTGAATAATGTGACTTCCAGGAATCCTGCCAAGGAGAAATTCATCATGTGAAGCATCCTTAGCCAAGGAAATACTCTGTGGTATCACAAGAGAAATTCCAAGTGAGCACTTAAGCTCAATTCTCTTCCGAAATGTGTTTTTCCAAACATATCCCACATGATAAATTGAAATATATTCCTTAATATGATAAAAACACTTATAACTTCCTACGATTTTTCAACATGTTTGAGAAATAATTAATTACTTGACGAGCTAATGAGATAAAAGAAAAATTCATAGTAATTAGCTCATCGTTTTATGATGCAATGATTTATTCTAGGTTAGAACTATTTAATGTTTATAGCAATAGTACTATACTTATAGCGCTTCGGAATTAATTAATTAACATTGTAAATATTTTGGTGAAAACGTAATAATAATAGATAGTAGATATAACAGACTTGTAGAAGTAACAGATAGTAGATATAACAGACTTGTAAAAGTAACAGATAGTAGATATAACAGACTTATAGAAGTAACAATTAACCAATCTAGACACAGCCAATCCAATGTTTAAACAATTGGATTAAACTCAGAATCAGCATAAAGTAGAAACAAGACTTTTAAAATAATTAAAGCATGGAAATGGAAAAGGCTGTAAGTGCCAGAAGTGCGAAAAATGAGATTTTGACCTAAAGAATTCACGATCCGCGACAGAAATTAGATTCACACACAGAATATATAATGAGGGAGGTCAAAAACCTAATATGCTTTTAGGAATTCGGGTTAAATATTGCAGAGGAATGACTCACATCCCGAAAACCAAATATGTTTCAGTCGTATTCGGTACTATGGAACGTTAGTGTGGTACGATACACACTAAACATATTAAACGGCTCACTTTATTCAACTGAAAATTTAGCGAAATATTAGAATTCTCTTCATTTAGTTTGAAAAGAAGAATAGTGTGAACAAATTAAAAAATGGATCTTTTATCATAAACTCTAATGACTGGAATTACTTTGAAAACGATTTAAACATAAAGAAATTTTTTTTTTTTAAATAAATAATTTTATTTCTATCCATTTTAGTCTCAAAACCTTCTATATTTCTTATAAGTCCGACGTTTCGGCCAATCCGGCCATCATCAGGGACATCTACTTAATACAGTTTTGAAATTATTTAATTTAAAAACTCTAACACCATGCAGGCTATTCTGCCCCGGTCAAAACTCCTGAGTGGAGGAAGGTTACAAGCATTGTTGTGATAAAGTTATTAAGGAATAGTGTATGTGATAAATGATTTTGATTTTATTTTAAGTGAATATTGATTAATTAGAATTAGATGTGTTGACCTGGGCAGAATTGCTTGCATGGAGTTAGAGTTTTTAAATTATATAATTTCAAAATTGTATTAAGTAGATTGTCCTTGAAGATGGCCGGATTGGCCTAAACGCCGGTCTTATAAGAAAAATAGAAGGTTTTGAGACTAAAATGGATAGAAATTAAATTATTTATTTAAAAAAATATATATATATATTCACCAGTCTCATCAGAAAGTGTTAAGATTATAAATTAAATAAAGAAATTATTTTTTAAGGGTTATCGTTGTTGTTATTACAAGCACTGTAGACGTTTTCATTTTATTCTAAAGATTTCTCTGCCCGTTTCACTAAAAAGTAGTCAAAATATTTGTCTTCTGATCTTTTCAAATATTCGCTAATTCCATGTCATTTTTTGTGTGCTTGTCAAATCACCATCCAATTAGTAAAAAATATCATGCAAACACACAAGCCTTGAATATCTTTTTGGCCGTTCAAGTGAGCTTTCTCCACGCCTGCCTTTCTTAGGCTGCTGCTTTTCAGTTTGCAGCCCTTTCACATCTTTGTCGATTCTTTCTATCCATCTGGTTTTCAGCCTCCCACCTGGTCTCTTGCCAACTATAGTGGCATTCATTGTTGTTTAGAGGAGTCCTGATGGATCTCTTCGAGCTTTATGTCCCGCTCATCTTAACCTCGTTGCCTTCATATCATGAGATATTGACTGACCAGCCTCCGCAAGCAGTTCACTCTTAGTTCAATTAAAAAATATTAAAAACACAAAATAAATACAAATTTACTAATACTCAATACCTTTCGTATTAATTTCTGAAGATATTATTGTATGTAATTCAACACTCGTAAGAGAGTGTTTTATATTTTCGTAAGGTTAACGAAAAAATTGTGACCAAGGGAGGAACGCAGCTGAATTATCTCTAAACATGTTTACTACTATCTTACTGATAACATAAAACTGAAATCAAAGGGTTTTTAAAAGTTCAAATTAATTTATCAAATAATTTGTTTTAATTAAGTATGATATGTTTTTAAACACAGTAGGGAGGAAAGGCCGATTCTGGATCACCAAATGAGCCTTTTTGGACTTTGGACCCTCGAACCAGCCTTAACCACTTGGACTTTGGACTCTAGCCTCGAACCAGCCTTAACCATGTGTCCTTGGACTTTGGACCCTAGCCTTGACCCTACCACTGGTCACGTGATCTACGGGGGG
>NW_027111044.1:393678-403900 GCF_000696795.3 Halyomorpha halys | reverse complement strand
CCCCCCATAGATCACGAGACCAGTGGTTAAGGCTGGTTCGAGGCCATGGTCCAAAGTCCAAGGACACGTGAGTGGTTAAAGCTGGTTCGAGGCTAGAGTCCAAGGACAAGTGGTTAAGGCTGGTTCGAGGCTAAGGTCCAAAGTCCAAAACTGCTCATTTACTGCGCCAGAACCGGCCTTTTACCCCTACTAACGTGTAAAGTATATAGTCCAATCAAGTGTGTCACCATTCAGATTTTATAATTTAAAATGAGAAGATAGATGATGTGGATAATATATATGAGGAGAAGATGGTTGGGGGTGCGGTCATAAAAGAACACAAATAAGTTTAAAAAACCTATTTTTAGTGCCAACGTTTCGTCCAGAATTTCTAGCCTTCATCAGGGCTAATACTTAGTAGAAAGTAAAATATATTGCATACTACACGTAAAATGGTATTCCTAAGCAATATAGTAACAATTGTATATTTTAAATTTATTACGAGGAGAAAATAAAACACAAATAAGTTTATGTTACTTATTTAATTGTGCCAACGTTTCGGCTAGAGTTACTAGCCTTCATCAGTGCTAAGAACAGAACAAGATAGTAACCAATAAGCATAAAAAATAAAAAAGAAGAAAGAAAATATAAACAGAATGACATAAAATGAATAATTTTACAGAATGGAATTAATAAAATGAAGTGATGAGAGAAGTGGAAAATAAAATGTATACATAGGTAATTGAATAAGTAGGTAAAATAACATAATTAAGGAAACAAAATAAAAACGAAGTTATAGAACTTTGATTTTATTTCCTTAATTATATTATTTTACTTACTTCTTCAATTACCTATGTATACATTTTATTTTCCACTTCTCTCATCACTTCATTTTATTTATTCCATTCTGTAAAATTATTCACTTTATGTCATTCTGTTTATATTTTCTATACTTATTGGTTGTTATCTTGTTCTGTTCTTAGCCCTGATGAAGGCTAGAAACTCTAGCCGAAACGTTGGCACAATTAAATAAGTAACATTAACTTATTTGTGTTTTATTTTGACCGCATCACCAACGATCTTCTCCTCCTACAAGTCATCCACGGTCAACTATCTCTCATAATTAATAATTAAATTTATTACATATAATATAATAAATGTAAAATTTATAATATAATATATGTACAAATATATACTGATTTGTGGGTCTTGAGGATCAGTCGATAATACGCAACTTTATTTTTTCTATAGGTATGCCCTACAATAAAAAAAAACATTTTTTTTGAACATATAATTTCTTAAACTAATTATAAAACTAGATGTGCATAGTGTAATTTAAGATTAATAACTATTACAATTAAAAAATTACTTATAATTGTCTCTAACAGTTTGCCCTACATTGCTGTGACAGAAGGGTTGTACCAGAACTCATATAAATATACCATAATATAAGTAATAGCCCTATAATGGCAGTTTATAAGTTGGCGAACTGTTATCACTCAGCCCTTGACACAGATGATTCCCTGATAAGGACCACAGGCCCTTGAAGTATTTGATTAAGGAGGCCGCTAAGGCGGGAGCAATTAGTGGCAATATAAAGGAAATACTTTATCCAAACTCCCGCCATAAATATTGCCTTCTTGGTGACACCCGCGGTTAGCCACCCAACCTTTGTCGGTTCTCCAGCAGTGTGCGTCAACCCTTCTAGCTTCTTCTTAACAGTACCGGAGTTGGGCAAAAAATAGGAGGGACTAAAACTTCTGGGATCGACAGGGAGTCTCTCTCTCTCTCTCTCTCTCTCTCTCTCTCTCTCTCTCTCTCTCTCTCTCTCTCTCTCTCTCTCTCATTGATAGTACTACCATTGTTAACACTACCACCGTTCCAGTCACTACTATACCTTATCCCTAAACAAGAATCTAATACAATTCCATCCGTACATTAAAAACCTTGGTGTCAATATAGACCAAACTCTCTCCTGGAAAAACCACGTCTCCGATATTTCACGTCGTACCTTTTCCACCCTGAAGCGTTTAAATTATCTTCGTCACCTACTTCCTTTTGAAAACCGCAGGCTCCTGGTTTACGGGGATGTCTCTGGGGATCTCGAAAAAAAATTAAAACGGTTAAATAATTGCTTTGTACGATTTATCTTTGGTGTCCCCAGGGACGCCTCTGCCACCCGATTTTATGAAGAGTTGAAGTGGCTTTACCCCTCTCTCCGTCGTAAATATTTCCTGGCTTCCATTCTCTATCAAGTTATCCAATCCCCTCCGTCCATCGTACATCTCAGATATCCTTCAATTTAAGTCCTCAGTGCATTCCCGTAATACCCGCTCACGGCCTTCAGACTTATATGTAACTGCCCATCGAACCGCAGCCTTTGGTAGATCTTTCCTTATCCGTTCCTCTTCCCTATGGAATTGTATTCCCTTCTTTATTCGTAGTTCTAACACTCTTCCAATTTTCAAATCCCGTATCTTTGACTACCTTCTGTTCACCCAATTCCGGAAGAATAACAATTGCAAGTTTCAAAAAAGCTTTATATATTTTCTGTATTTAACTCTTAGAACTTCAGTTATAATTGTAAATATGTACACTAGCAGAAATTATATCTTTTCCATTATTACTTTATAGTTTAATTGTATTTGATTTTTTATCATTTTTTTCTTTTTATTTGTTTCATCATTATTTTACATATTCTGTTTAATATTATGGTTGTCTAATTGTATATTTTTAAATTAACTGTATTATTTTTTTTTTTTTTATGACATCTTGTAATTTACTCTAAGGCTCTAAAGCCTAATTTTGACGCCTGTAAATTATTCTAAAGGGATCAATTCCAGAATAAATAAAGATTATTATTATTATTATTATTATTATTATTACTATTCATTACATTTAATTATAATTCATATCATTAATTCACTAAACTTAACTGTTAAGGATATTAGATTCTCTGCCAGTGTAGAGGAAAATATGGATTGTCACACTTTTGTGTTATTACATGAACGGCAGATATCTGTCGCATGTATATGGTCCTTAAGGCTCTTCTTAACCATTGAAGTACTAATCCCCATCTAGTATAGTGTACTGCACTAATAGATGACAGTATTCCATTTATCGGACACAACGCCTAAACGGACAGGAGCATATGGCGACGTGCAGGGCAGAGCCATTTAGATACTGGCACATTGAAGATGATTAGGCTCCACTCCGGCAGATGGCATTGTCCCCCGAGGAGTGCACTTACGACACGGCCTTCTTGATAAGGTACCATCTGCGAACAATAAACATTTTCTTCGATATCGGGCAATTAGCCGTTGGCGCAATTTGTGAGAGTATGTTGGCAGCAATGTGTGAGAGTCGCCTGCAATCCTTCCGGCACAGCTGCAATGCCCTTGGCTTCGTTCGCATGAGCATTGGCCAATGCCTCTGTGATTTCCTTCTTGTTTTCATCACGATTATTTAGTTTAGTGCGTAATTTTCCTTACATTAACTAACTAAAGTAGGGTAAAGAACACAATGTGAATGCGAACCTAGAGGCACCTCTCTGAAATTCCCATTGTTATGTTTATAATGGAAAACTAACGCAGGCCAACCATTGGAATTTAGTTACCCTGAAGGTCCAAGGGTGTATACAGGTTGTACTGGCTGGTACAAATGTGTAACTCGTCGGGTGTCAGTTTTGGCCCTAAATAAAAAATTCAAAGGGCACTTGAGATGCATTCACATATTTGTTTTCAGTTTGGATTGTTTTAGAGCTGCCGGGAGATAAATATTTGTGCTTACCGTGTTTTAATTAATTAAAGAATTTTCCAACCTTTGGATTCAAATTTTTTTTTCAATAATTTATTTATTGTTGTTTACAACTGTATTCAAATATATACAAAAGTAAATTTGCTGTAGGTGACATAGTGACATGATACAAACATGTGGAGAATTTACCCATGGATAGAACTCCAATAACATTTGTAGAGAAGAAGATCTTGAGGCAATCTTCTTTTCAGACGTCTAGGGGGATTATAAGGTAATGAAGGAGAAGCCAGGTTAGAAACAAGTGGATTTGGGTGGTTGGGTAGTTTATCATGGAAGGATTGGTATCTGGTTCTAGCCAAATCGGCAACATATGGGACATTGAGGTCCTGATGGATGACTTGATTTGTGACAAAGTAGATAGCATTAAGGATTTTACGAAGGATTTTGGACTGTAAGGATTGGATTCGGGACGAATTTGATGGTTTAGTGGAGCCCCAAAGCTCAAATCCGTATGTCCAGATAGGGCTTATAATAGTCATGTAGATCAGTCTTTTGTAATGGATTGGAAGTTTGGACCGTTTGTCTAGTAAATGTTGTAATAGTCGGAATATATATTTATGAAGGCAGAAGGTAACTGAATAAAAAAAATTCTAGAACGAAGGTTGAATTTATAGGTTATGTGTTACTGTTTATAATTCATTATAATAAAAACAAAAACTTGGCTTCATCACTGTCGGTCGTAGCTTCTTCTTCATTTTTGTTTAGTAAACAGTTACTAACAATTAAAACGTTCTTTAAAATAATATTAGAGAGATGACGGTTTGAAAAAAAAAAAAACCCTGTAAACTACCTCAAAGGGAAACCCAATATTGGAAAGATTTACCCTTCCATATTGAAGAGGCATTGAGCACTTCCTTTAACCATCCATATTGAGGAGGCATTGAGCACATCTGTAAGACGATAGCGGAAGTACTCAACAGCTCCCTTAAGAAGGCAAAAACAAGGAGGATCAAGTTGCTCCAGAATATGAAGATATCCTTCCTCCCTAATAGCAAGTAAAAATTAGCCGAACAAAATACAAGTTGTAATTTTTCCTCTTAAAATAGCCGTAGCTGTAATCTAATTTAGCATATATTTTATAGTATTCTGCTAACCTCATCCTTATGATGCACTCATTTATTTTCTCTTGTTTAATCCTTTCCAGACACGTGTATTAATTTTTTTAAATAATTAATTTATTTTACTCAGCATTTACATGTTTTTAATATTTTTATCACTTTTCTTTCTGTATAATTTTTTTTTTTCAAAAACTTTATTTATTGATAGATATTACAATCTGCCACACAGTTGTGGGCAATAGGTAATAGTGATGAATGATCACATTCATACTAAAATAAATGAAAGAAAAAAAAAGTACATAAAAATAAATAAAATCTCTCTTAAAATATATATAAACAGAAAAATAAAGAAAATGAACATAATCAAACAATTCGTATGAAAAAATAAAATAAAATAATCTCTAGTCACATTTACACACCTATATACAATAGGGGTATTCATAATCTTATCTGAAAAACTTATGTTAAATGGAGAAATATTTCCTTCTTTTATCAATTTAAAACGATATAACATATAACATGGTTGAGAGTCTGTTAATAGGTCATATTTAAATGGAGTTATGTCAAATGGAGAATGTTAAATGGAGAATGTCACGAAACAGACCAGCTGAGCTCGTCACCGTTTTATTTGTTGTCGTGTTAATTTACTTACTCGTAGTTTGATTTTCTTTTGTCTTGTGTTTTGGACTTTTTAAAATATTTAATCAGTAGCAAACTTTTACACTTCCACTTTTTACTTAATTTAGACAGCCATGTTGTTAATAAATTAATTGAGTGAAAACTTAAAATTAAACAATAACATGAAGTTTTGGAAGGAAAGCAAATACAAAAAGCTGCTCAGAAAATCCGCTAGGAGCTCTTATGCGTTCATCATTTAACATGACTTTAAATAGGGCTGCTCACAATGCTATATTTATAACATTTAGCATGGTAAAACATTTTACATTTAACACAACATCATGAATACCCCTAATATATACACAATCGACCTGAGGATCCCTGAGCTCACTCTATTCCCACGTGTGAGGGGTAGAGCAGAGCTGATATTGAACGTAAATAGAGCTATATGAGGGTTCATATTTTAAAAAATTTACTCTTCTTTAAATTATGTTGTATTAGGAATTTTTTTTCGGGTTGTTGATAATTTTAAAGATATGAAGCTCCGAAAGAAAAATAAAACGTGTGGAAAGATATCCTTTAATAGAAACCAATACTTGGCCTTTATATGGCCATTAAGTCTACATGCTGTTCATTTAGGTTAAACGACCAAACATTCAGATCTCTAACAGTTGTATTAACCGTATGAATTGGATATAAAGTAAGGAGTTATAAACGATTATATGAACAATGAGATCCCAGTGCATCCCTCTCGCAGCTTCACTGGTTGTAGAATTGTTAACTATATAATATTATATTTCATCTGCTATCATTATTAATCAATTGCTTTATACTTAAGTTATTATTGCTATGCATATTTTATTTTTCTCTGAGTTGTATCGTTTTTGTTTTTTCAGCTCTGATGAATTGTGTTTGAGTTTTACATTAACCTACGGTCAGTTATTAACACCTCATTGTAATTAAATTATATACAAAGAATATTTACAAATTAATCACAATGTATCCTGGTTTGTCAATGGAATATACCAAAATGGAGGGAAGGTGAAAAATACAAATGAAGAGGCCCCGCGATTAATAAAGCAGTGGAAATGGAAGAAGAGGGGGGGGGACAAATCCAGACTAATAGCAATCCCAATAGCGAACCTTTTTTTTTGTTGTTTTTCAATCCGCTTTTGTCTCTTTTATTAACTCCATTTTTCATTCTCTTCGTCTCTTCAGTCAGGTAAAGGCCATTTCGTATAATAGAAACATACGTCGCAATCAACATAAATAGGAGATATACATCTGTCCTAGTCCAAGGTATAAAACTTGGGATCCGATATTTTTTACACTTAAAACGAAATATAGAGGGCGTTTCTAAATATAGTGGACCAACAGAAAATATGAACTAAGGACCTCAAAATTAGAAAAAAATTTTCTCTGAAGGTATGTCCATAAACCCTTTGCTTAAGAGATATTCACACATAAAGATTTTCATTGATATGAATTATTTAGGTTATATGACATCAAACTTATACAAGGTTATCAATGCTATATCCTAACCTAAACAGAAATTCCAAACTAAAACCAGAAACAACTGTTCTTGTATTTAAAACAATTCTCAGGCCACTGCTGATGTAGTCTGGGGAGCGGAATCCTTCACAAAAAGGAAACAACTACAATTTTTTCAAAATAAAGTCCTAAGAATCGCAGTTAATGCTCCTTGGTTCATAAGAAATAGCCAATTGCATCGCTAAATACAGATGGAGTCAATAGAACATTACATCAAAAAACGGCTCATGAAGTTCCACTCCCAGTTCCCGACAGTTAAAGGAGCAGTGACCTACAACCTGGGAAACCCAACTTCAACCCGAAGACTGAAGCCCAGACTGCTGCAGGACATTCTGTTTAAAATTTTAATAAATATAAAATTAATTCATAGTCACAATACCTCTATTTTACTTTTTATTATTACTCATTTTATTTATTCATTATTTTATTTTTCGTTTTATTTAAGTGTACCAATATCATTATTTTTTGTTATTAATTTTACTTTCTTCTTTTATTAAGAAGCATTATTCTTACCTATTAGTTTTTTTTTTCTTCTTGTAATAATAACATTGTATATAGTAGTAGGGGTGTCTTTTATACGAGACTATGCACCCTCCCCCACCCCATGATCAACTGTTAAAAAAATATATATATTATAACGGTTATATCAAACATCTCCACCAGACCGATCTGGTATAAAATAAAATATATTTGATATAGGTTATATGAAATAAATCAAACGTATTTATTTGTTCCAACTACTTTATTAATTAAATGTAAACATTAAGATCATATTAAATGTTGTTCAAAGTGAAGGTATGTCTGCAAACGCTTTGTTTAGGAGACGGATTGGATAAAATACTAATATGGCCTTTTATCCCTAATTGTATAAAAACTATTGGCAACATAAGGATTAATACTATTTAGTTACAGTTAGTAATAACCCTTTGATTGCATCCCAAACTCTCCAGTCCCATATCACAACCCTCGAAGAATGGTGTCGAAATTGGAGGATAAAAAATAAATCCCAACAAATACTATCAAATCACCTTTACTCTTCGTCGTGAATCTGCCGACTGCCCTACAGTATTCTTTAATAATGTATCTCTTATCCATGTAGAACAGATTCGCTATCTTGGACAACACCTTGACAAACGACTAACCTGGAATCCTCACACAAGACTGAAAAGACAGGATATTGCACGCAGATTCCGACTATTACAGCACTTACTAGACAAACGGTCTAAACTTCCAACACATTACAAAAGACTGATCTACATGATAATAATAAGGCCTATCTGGACATACGGAGTTGAGCTTTGGGGCTCCACTAAACCTTCTAATTCTTCTCGTAACCAATCCTTACAATTCAAAATCCTCAATGCTCCTTATTTTGTTATAAATAAAACCATCCAATGTTCCTTATGTAACCGATCTAGCCCGAACCCGATACCATTCCTTCCATTATAAACTCCTAATCACCCAAACTTCCTCTTCCATTCCTGGCAATCCTCCGAGGCACCTGAAAAGAAGATGGCCTCGTGACCTTATATTGTACAATGTTTTCAGAGTTCTACTACTGGGTAGTTTCTCTACATACTGTATCATATCATTATGATCTTACTTCAACTTTGCTTGTCGTATTTTATATACAGTTGTAAATGTCAATAAATAAATAATATGTAATATATAAGTGAAATGTTTCATTATAATTATACTGTGGGTTTGATGTAAGTACAAACCCTGACGTGTCTCACGAAAGATTGTGGCCGAAGAACAACATCTGGTTAACCCTCATGCATTGCATCGCCATTCATATAGGAAGGAGCTATATCATTTAGCACCTGCCTCCCAGATCTGAAATAATAGCTCTCTTACTCAATGGCTTATTGTGGCAGCCGCGGTCCCAAAGAGGTTTTATACCTCAATGATTTCCTTTGGTTACTGGGGACAAATTACCCATTCAATATTTGTTAGCCTCTTATTGTAGTATATTTGACCTCTGGACGTGAAATAACACTTGTTCGAAACTTAGACATAAGACAGAGATTAAAAAAAAAAAAGTTAAATCTGTACCACCATAAGCCATGAAGTGTTAGGGATACACCACTTTGTAAGGAAGTACAATTACAAGAATAACGGTTGTGCAAGGAGGTGAACCGCCAGATTTTTACCCAATTAGGAGTACTCAATGAAGCCGAGTGGACCCCGAAGTGCTAGGGATATATTATTGTTTATTCAATGACGAACTTCTGACCCGGAAGAGCTTTTCAATCGATAAGCTCATATCTCCTGAACCGAAACATCGAGTTAGCACATGTAATTCTAAGTAAGTAAAATTTATTTATATTTTTTTCGTAAAACGGAGGATAGTCCTAAAGATAATCAAAAATCCTAAAGATATCAACATAAGGGGTATTCATGATGTGTGAAATATAAAATGTTTTACCATATTAAATGTTATAAATATAGGATTGTGAGCAGTCATATTTGAAGACATGTTAAATGCATAAGGGCTCCTAGTGGATTTTCTAAGCATCTTATTTTATAACCTTTCCTTCCAAAACTTCATGTTATTGTTTAATTTATGTTATGATTAAAGGAATTTATTACAAAATTCCTAAATTAGGTGAAAAGTTGAAGTTGAGTGAATGTTTGGCCACTGGGTGTCTTGTTGATCTTCTGGCTTGTGAGAAAGAGAATCAAGATGAGCTAATTGACATCTGTCATTAAATCATTATTATTATTGTCATATATTGCTTTATTAGTTTTAAAAACATCCAAAACAACACTAACACAAACTACGATACTATGATACAATACTATATTGTTTGTTCCTACAACAAAAAAATGGTGACGAGCTCAGCCGGTCTGTTGCGTGACGTAATTCTCCAATTAACAGACCAAGTAACAGACTCTCAACCATGTTCATTGTTATATAGTTTTAACATGGTAAAAGAAGGAAATATTTCTCAATTTAACATGTTTTTTAAATTTAGCAAGCTTTAATATGTTAAACTAAAGACCTCCCCAATAAGGGGTATTCATGATGTTGTGTTAAATGTTGTACCATGTTAAATGTTATAACTATAGGATTGTGATGAGTCTTATTTTAAGTTGTGTTAAACGTTAAATGCATAAGAGCCCCTAGCGGATTTTCTCAGCAACTTGTTGTATAAGCCTTTATGTTTATAACCTTCCTTCCAGACCCTCATGTTATT
>NW_027111044.1:391323-393493 GCF_000696795.3 Halyomorpha halys | reverse complement strand
TGAGATTTTTATCTGGCGAGCGTTTACAAATTTTCAGATAGTAGAATGAAATTACATTGTTTTTTTTCCTCATTCTGGTTTAATAACAAGGATATGAATACCACAAACACACGAAAAACTGAGCTGTCACAACAACAAAAATGGCGGCAATCTCAACTGGTCTATTGTTTGACGTCATTCTCCATTTAACAGACTCTCAACCATATTATATGTTATTTCGTTTTACCACGGTAAAAGAAGGCAAATTTTTTTCGATTTAACATGAGTTTTTCCATTTAACACGCTTTAACATGTTAAAACAAAGATCATGAATACCCCTATAGTAGACAAGAACTATTTATTGTAAACCAACGTTTCGCCCCACTTTGCAGGTCTTCATCAGGGCTGTAAGAAAATTTAATTTTATAACGTTTTGAAACAGCCAATATCCCCCCCCCTCTCCATCTACCTATACCTGACAGACTAATCAATTTTGACTAGTAATTATACGTAGTTTTCATTAAAGTAATCGAAAATTGGGGTGAAATTACTTTCTCCTCCTCTTGGGCTCTCGTACTACCATGAAAATTATGGACTTGCACTAGTTGAAGCTTTTCATCATAGGGTTACTTCCCTATTCCTATGTGTCGTAGCGTGATGCTAGTAAGCCTAAATGCACCCTCAGAAAAAGATCTTTTCTTAAATATAACTCGACTGAAATATAATTCGAATGTACTATGTTGGACTTTTTCTTAAGTGATGTAAGTACATTGGGATGTTATGTTGATTTGGATATGGGAATATAGTTGGTTAGAGAAGGAAGAGCCGCTACTGCTTCATCCTCTATGGGGCTCGATTATTTTTTTTTTAATGCCTGGCGGTCGATTGTGAGCGGAAGTCCTTACACAACAGGTCGATGGTTTCCGGTTCTCCATACGTCACTTCCGATACCATTCCAACCACGACAATAACGCACATCATATTCCAGTTCCACTATTCTATAAGAGGTAGATAATTACTCACATTTCACCCTATATTTTTGATCCTTTTTTTATAAAATTATACCTTCATATATATATATATATTGTGAATCTTGAGCATCAGTCAATAATACAACTATATTGAACCGACTTTTCGCGACTTAATTGTTTGTATAGTTGTATGCCCAACGATTTCAGTAACAAGTAAAAAGATATACTAAGAAAATTAATAAAAGTAACAAATAAACAGAGGGGGTAGTACCTGCATGATTGATAGAAGGATGACAACTGACAAGTTGAGAAAGAGGGGAAGGGCCAGGTAGGTTTTCCCCATTTCTTTGCTAACCGTCAAAAAAGGATCTTAAAAACTTTGTTTTTATAATAAGGGTATTCAAGACCTTTAGCTTAACATATTAAAGCGTGCTAAATATAAAAAATCATGTTAAATTACGAAATATTTCCTTCTTTTACCATGTTAAAACTATATAACATACAACATGGTTGAGAGTCTGATACTAGGTATGTTAAATGGAGAATTACGTCACGCAACAGACTAGCTGAGCTCCTCACCATTTTGTTTGTTGGGTTAGGTTACTTGCTCGTAATTTGTATTTAGATTGTGTTAGTATTTTTTGGACGTAGCTAAAACTAATAAAGCAATGGATGACAATAATAATAATGTAATGACAGTTATCGATTATCTTGATTCTCTTCCTCACAAGTTAGAAGATCAGTAGCCAAACTTTTACACAACTTCCACTTTAGGCATGTTGTAATGAATTAATTTATTCAAATCTTAGAAGTAAAGGATAACATGAAGTTTTGGAAGGGAAAGTTATAAAACAAGTTGCTCAAAAAATCCGCTAGGAGCTCATCAGATGAATAAGCATTTCACATTTAACATGACTTTAAATAGGGCTGCTCACAATCCTATATTTATAGCATTTAACATGGTAAAACATTTTACATTTAACACACCATCATTTTTTTTTTTTTTATACCAGATCGGCCTGGTGGGCCTTACATGGTTGATATAGCTTATATTATATATATTTTTTAACAGTCGATTATGAGGGGGTATAGTCATACAAATGACACCCCTAACTATATAAAATGTTCTTATTAAAAGAAAAAAATAATAATAAAATAAATAGATAAGAATAATGCTTCTTAATAAAAGAGGAAAGTAAAATTAATAACAAAAAATAATG
>NW_027111044.1:389103-390403 GCF_000696795.3 Halyomorpha halys | reverse complement strand
TTAACATGTTAAACCAAAGATCATGAATACCCCTTATGTCTCCTTAACAAACCGTTAACGGACATACCTTATTCGGTAATGTTTATCTTGTTTTTTTAAAGATATTTAATTCATAATTTTAGGTAGGACACTTGACCAAGAAACTTTCATTATATTTGATCTTCTTTTTTTTTCTCCAATGATGATGCCTGAATTGAAAACACGTCAGAGATTGAGAAACCATAGGCTCTATAATAATATTGATATAATTGTATTTGTTCTAAACATATTTATCTAGAAAATGGGCCTATTATCAAAACGTGCCGTGTCAGTTGTAAACATTGTCTGTCTTGAAAACAAAAAAAAGGCAGAATCAAGTGAGCATGACCGGACCTGAAATGCTGTTAAGCGCGTAACCAGAGCGTCACAGTACACAGGGCAGGCCCGTGGGGGGGGAGAGGGGGACGGTGTAAAAAGTGGGTTGTCGGGAAGGATAGGAGATGGGGGGGAGCAAAAAGTGGCGACTTAACAAAATAAATAGGAGGCCAGTAGGGACTCTATACATACTGTACAATATATACTATACACCACAGAGGGGAGAAGTTACCGCTGGGCCAGGCCACATGTGTCTCCTGCCCCACGCTCGCTGGGGATTTTTTTTATAACGTCGATCCGGGAGACACAAGCCAAATGTGTTCATAATACACAGACGAATATACACACTGACCTCCTTCAGGCAATAATACACATATCGAACACATAACATTTCTAGATACAATATTATATCGATTAATGATTTAAAATATTTACTTTCACCATTATATATTATGAGTTTACTATAATTACCTACAGTTTTTTTTTTTTTAGTAAATTTGCTGTAGGTGACATAGTGACATGATAAAACTCCAACCAAAACAAAATTAAAACCCACTGAAAGAACTCCAATAACATTTCTAGAGGAGAAGATCTCGAGGCCATCTTCTTTTCAGACACCTAGGAGGATTATTAGGTAATGAAGGAGAAGCCAGGTTAGAAACAAGTGGATTTGGGTGGTTGAGAAGTTTATCATGGAAGGAACGGTATCTGGTTCTGGCCAAATCGGCAACATATGGAATATTGAGGTCCTGATGGATGACTTGATTTGTGAAAAAGTAAGGTTCTGTAAGGATTGGATTCCGGAGGAATTTGATGGTTTAGTTGAGCACCAAAGCTCAACTCCGTGTGTCCAGATAGGCCTTATAATAGTCATGTAGATCAGTCTTTTGTAATGGATTGGCAATTTAGACCGTTTGTCTAGTAAATTTTGCAATAGTCGGAATCT
>NW_027111044.1:381713-388678 GCF_000696795.3 Halyomorpha halys | reverse complement strand
TCCAGTTTTGGCACCATTCTTCAAGGGTGGTGGCATGTGGGATTGGAGGGTTTTTCGTTTTGTTAAATTATTTTCATAAACCCAAGCTATTTATTCCAAGGAATAAAATAAAGAAAACTGACAAATACCTCAAGATCCAGCATGATAAAACCAATACCAGAAACAGACACGAAAAGTCTCACCTGAAAACAAAAAAAAAATTAATTTTAACTACAGAAAAATAAAAATTTCTTTAAATTCTTGAAATATTAAAAAACTAATAAAAATATCTTATTCTTTAATTATAATATCTTATCTCAAATTATGAAGAAGATGATCATAAAAGAAGAGCTGCGGTCAAAAAAGAAACTAAAATAGTTAAAAACTATTTATTTTCTCACGTTTCGCCCCAATTTGTAGATTGTCATCAGGACTGTTCAAGTTGAAAGCTTTATAGGCTTCCTTATTATTAGTTTGTGGACATATGCCATTTTAACTTGAAGATCATTTTTATGTATTCCAAATAGAATTAAGATTTTTTTTTTAATTAAAAAGATTAATTTTTTAATTTTTCATTAGTGCTGTTTCCAAAGAATGTTTGCCTAAAACAGTTTTTACAATTGAAAACTATATATATATATATAAATAATTGACTTATAATTTCAAATTATGAAGAAGTTGGCCACAAAAGAAGAGTTACATTCAAAAAGAGAAACAAAATTGTTAATATTTTATTTTTCAACGTTTCGCCCCACAGTAGATTTTCATCAGAACTGTTAAGTTCATAGCTTTAGAGACTTTACCATTATTAATTTGTGGACATAAATATTTTAAATATTCCATGTTTAATGAATATTCAATATTTTAAATTGAAAATCATTTTTATATATATAAACAATTGACCTATAATTTCAAATTATGAAGATGGTCACAAAAGAAGAGTTGCTTTCAAAAAAGAGAAACAAGTTGATATTTTATTTTTCAACGTTTCAACGTTCAACTGTTGATTTTCATCAGGACTGTTCAAGTTGATAGCTTTAGAGACTTTATTACTTTTTAAGTTGTTGGCATATGCCATTTTAAATTGAAAATCATTTTAATATATTATAAATTAAATATATGTCCTATTTTTTTAATGATTATTTTTTTTTTCATTAGTGCTAGTTAACTATGACCGCAACCCTCACAATCTTCTTCATAATTTTAATTTTTTTTTTATTTCAAGTGATTATTGTTATTTACTATATTTATATATTTCCTTTTAAATTGTACTTTTTTGTTTCTGTCTCTCTGCATATCCAAATTTCAGTGCACTAAGCCCTGAATTGTTATTGCTTAAGGGGTTTCTTTAATTCTATTTGTCTTTGTTTTGTATTGATTTTAATTTATTACCTTATTAATTACTATCGTTTTAAAGAAATATAATTCCACTGTAATATATTCCACCCTGATATATAATTCCACCTGTATCAGTTTTGAAATTAACAACGTCTTTTATGTTTTATACTAAGTTTTACTTCTTCATGGTTATTTTCTGTGTCATATTTTGCTAATGCTGTAGCATTAATATTCTTATGGTTTTTAGTATTTGTTTTATAAATAATTTATAAAAAACATCATTAACACTTAATAACTACTTTACTGAAGAAAAAAAAAAACAACAACATAAAATTTTGTTTTATCATAAAATATTGAATAATTGCCATTAATATTGAAGACATAGAGTGACATCTTAGCATCGCAGAAGACCGATAGCTTCCTGGGATGAAGATAAGGATTCGAAGGATAGGAAAAACTTTAGGATCCTTCACACAGTCTCTTCCTCATTTTTTATTTATGTTTTTTCATAGGAAACAGTTTTTGTACGGCAGGTCCACTCGGACAAAACAAAGCACTGTACAGGCAAGTCAGAAATTTCTCAATGTGGCCTCAGTTATATTGTATATACAACTTAAGGATATGTTAGATACAAACATAAATAAAATACGAATTGCTGTTTATATTAAAATGAATATACACCAACTGTGAAAAAAATGACTATACACAGATATTGTAAACAAAAACGTATGTCGCTTCGTTTCATACGAGCACAATGGCCGAATTTAATTTTTAAATCGAACAAATCTGTTAAAAATAAATTATGCATTCCAATTTATATTACATTTTTTTTTTAATTACCATATTTCACGCAATTAGATTTTACCATACAACATAAAACTAAATTATAAGTATGTTTATTAGCTAAAATTTTTAATAATTTCAAAAAAATATTTAACAATATTGGACATTAATAAGGACTCAAAAAACGATGTAAAATATGAGATAATGGTCAATTATTTTTGGTTAATTGTATAAATAATTTTAACCAGTTATATAAGTGATGTTAACTAGTTATATACAAGTAATTTTACAAAGTTATATATAAGTAAATAACAGTGCCCTTAAGTTTTTTTGATGATAAAGTAAAGACATGGTAAATATTTTGGTTTATTATTTTAACTAATTAATGTATAGGTATTTTAATTGATTAGATATATGTAATTTTAATTAGTTATATATGTAATTAAAATTTGTTACGTGTAAGTAATTTTAATTATTTAAATACTAGTAAATAACAGCGCCCTAAAATTTTTGTAATAAAGTCAGGACGTGGTAAATTATTAGATAATTATTTATTATCATAATTAATTAATATCTCAGTAATTTTAATTAATTACATATAAGTAAATATCAGTGGCTTAAGTTTTTAGAAAATAAAGTAAGGATGGTATTTTATTAGATGGTGGTTCATTATTTTAATTAATTAATATATAAGTATTTTAATTGATTAGATATGAGTAATTTTAATTAGTTATATATGTAATTATAATTTATTACGAGTAAATAATTTCAATAAGCTATATATAAATATATAACAGCGCCTTATGTTTATTGAAAATAAAGTCAGGAAATGGTAAATTATTAGATAGTGGTTTATTATTTTAATTAGTTAACATGTAAATATTTTTAATTGATTAGATATAAGTAATTTTAATCTGTTATATATGTAATTATAATTTATTACAAGTAAGTAGTTTTAATTAATTAAATACAAGTAAATAACAACGCCCTAAACGTTTTGTAATAAAGTAAGGATGTGGTAAATTATTAGATAGTGGTTCATTATTTTAATTGATTAGATATAAGTAATTTTAATTAATTATATATGTAATTATACTTTGCTACGAGTAAGTAATTTCAATTAGTTAAATATAAGTAAATAACAGTGCCTTAAGTTTATTGAAAAAAAAAGTACGAGGTAAATTATTATGATTTATTATTTTAATTAATTAATATATAAGTAATTTTAGTTAGTTATATATAAGTAATTTTAATTAGTTATATATAAGTAATTTTAATTAGTTAAATATAAGTAATTTTAATTAGACTATGGCATTACGGCGTATAAGGTTGTAGTGCTTAGTAACGAGCGGATCCATAAAATATTAATTAACACTGAACCGACGGCTGAAAATAGGTAAAAAGTAGATGGGAGGATAGCATTAAAACTGATTTAGTAGAATTTGACTTGGAGGGGTGTCACTGAACAGGGGTATATAGAGAACGACTGATAGTATGGGCATCGAACTTTCGGATTCTTAAGGGTTTTATTATCATTATATATAAGTAAAGTAAAAAAAAAAAATAATATTTTTTTTTCTGAAATTATTAAATGACATTAAAACACACTCTATCAGACTGACATTAATTCTTGTCTGTTCAAAAATAATTATACAATAAAACTTTGGATTTAAAACAAATTGTCTCATAATCATTGCTATGCTACTGTAACCTCCTACTCTCCTGTTACAATATAAAAATTGTCTAGTAGAATCAACAAGTTTTACCCGCCTTCTATCACTTCCGTTCCATCCTGTGTCACCTAATAAATAACTGTAATCACAGCCGCATATATATATTTTCTTTTATTTTTTTTAATTATATATTTTTTTATTTTTTAGCAGTAGAAAGTCTATAAATACATTCAAAAATGTAAAATGGTTATATATAAAAAGATATTTTAAAAGTATAATCCACACATTGTGTTGTGAATAATCGGTTCTAGCAGATAAAAATTCATTCCAAATGAGAATTTGATCTCAAATTTTTCTTTGTTGGAACATAGTAAAAATACCATAATCATATGAAAATATAATATAAAAGGGGTGTTCATGATCTTTAGTTTAACATGTTAAAGCGTGTTAAATGGAGAAATATTTCCTTCTTTTGCCATGTTAAAACGATGAAACATGAGGGGTATTCATGATGTTGTGTTAAATGTTAAATGTTTTACCACGTTAAATGTTATAACTATAAGATTGTGAGCAGCCCTATTTAAAGTCATGTTAAACGTTAAATGCATAAGAGCCCCAAGCGGATTTTCTCAGATACTTGTTGTATAAGCCTTTATGTTTATAACCTTCCTTCCAGACCCTCATGTTATTGTTTACTTCAGTTTTGATTTAAGTAAGTAATTACAACATGCCTAGAGTGAGTGAAAAGTGGAATTTGTGTGAAAGTTTAGCTTATGAAATGAAATGAAAAAATAACTTTATTCTGGGACATATGTCCCCTAAGAATAATTACATGGTTCATATAGTGAGATTTTTATCTGGCGAGCGTTTACAAATTTTTAGATAGTAGAATGAAGTTAAATTGTTTTTTTTACTGTTTTAATTCTGGTTTAATAACAGGGATATGAATACCACAAACACACGAAAGAACTGAGCTGTCACAACAACAAAAATGGTGGCGATCTCAACTGGTCTATTGTTTGACGTCATTCTCCATTTAACAGACCAAGTAACAGACTCTCAGCCATGTTAAATGTTATTTCGTTTTACCACGGTAAAAGAAGGAAATTTTTTTCGATTTAACATGAGTTTATCCATTTAACACGCTTTAACATGTTAAACCAAAGATCATGAATACCCCTATGGTTGAGAGTCTGTTACTAGGTCTCGTAATGGAGAATGACATCACGAAACAGACCAGCTGAGCTTGTTTTATTTGTTGTCGAGTTAGGTAACTTACTCGTAGTTTGTATTTTGTTTTGTTTTTTCTCTTGTCTTGTGTTTTGAACTTTTTAAAAAATACAATCAGTAGCCATACTTTTACTTTTTTACATTTCACTTATTTCAGGCATGTTGTAATAAATTACTGTAATCAAAACTGAGAAGTAAACAATAACATGAAGTTTTAGAAAGAAAGGTTAGTAAACAAGTTGCTCAGATAATCCGCTAGGAGCTCTTATGCATTTAACATGACTTTAAATAGGGTTGCTCACAATCTTATAACATTTAACATGGTAAAACATTTTACATTTAACACAATATCATGAATACCGCTATAGTTTCTTGGTTGGGAAGAAATCAAACATAGTTATTATAAACTTCAGCCAAAAGGGAAGAACAAAAAAAGAATTCTGCAACTTCAGCTCACTGGAGTTTCTCACATTTCTCAACTCAGGAAATTATTCGAATAAATTTCGAACTGTCGAGAAGAGGCTGGGAGAACCTACGAAGCCCCCTTCGCTTACTGTCGCAAAAAACAAAGGTTCAGGAAGGAAACGATAAAGTAGTGCAGCAGGCGAACCTTACTGTCGGTGTAAGGTTGTATCCTGCAAGTAAATGGATTAATAAAAAGATTTAAAAAAATAAAAATTAAATCAAAGAATGACTCGCGGGGTAATTAAAATTTATTATAATAATATTATATTGTATTTTATAATCACAATAGAAATTATGAAACAATAATAATGAGTTTATACTGACATGTTGACATTTAACAGTATAGTAAAAGAACCCAAGAGGAGAAAAAAGGCAGTTAACTCATCCCAATTTTTGATTACTTTAATGACAACTATGTATAATTACCAGCCAAAATTGATGAGTCTGCCAAGTATAGTTAGGGGGAATAAAAAATGGCGGCTGTTTCAAAGCGATAAAAAAAAATTTTCATTCGGAGCTCTATATCTTAAAAAGTAGGAACAACACAAGAAAACTTAAGACAACGTCATTTAAAGAGTAATAAATTTGCTAAAATATGACCCTAATAGAGTTATTTACGTTAAAAAAATGTCGAGATATAGCTTTTTAAAAAGCAACATTTCAGAAAAATGTTGTATGGGACCAACTGAAAGATCAGTAGTTAGTGAATTTATTTTGAAAAATTTATATCTCAAAAACCATTTGACGTACAGATGTCTATTAGCACTGAAATTAAAACTAGTTTAATGAGCTATAAAGTAGGTAATGATGTCTATCTTCATAGAAGTAATAGTTTACATGAAATTTGCTAAAATAAATTGATTTATCGTAGTTCGGACAAATTTTCATTTCAATTTATATTCATATGTGAATATCATAAACTACTTTATAGAAAGTTAAATTTCCTTTATCTTGGGTGTTGGGGGCATATGTGCGTCTTATTTTTTCAAAAATCCAACATTTTATACGAACAACTAGAAATTAACATTTTGTGAATTTATTTTGTCAAATATCATAAAAACTACTACTCCTACAAAGATAAACATAATTAATTATTTTGTATTAAATATAACTAGCTTTAATTTGAGCGCTGGAAGACATTGGTACGTCCAATGGTTTCTGAAATGAAGTTTTTCATAAATCAAACTTATTGTCCGAACTACTATAAATCAATTTATTTAAGCAAATCTCATGAAGACGACTATTCCTGCGAAGGTAAAGCTCATAAACTACTTTATAGTACATTGAACTAGCTTTAATTTGAGAGCTAATAGACATCTGTACGTCACATAGTTCCTGAGATATAGATTTCTCAAAATAAATTAACTAACCACTAATCTTTCAGTAGATTTTTAGGAAATTTTGCTTTTTAAAAATCTATATCTCGAAAACTATAGAACGTAAATAGCTCTTCTAGGGCTAATATTTCAGCAAATTTACTCTTCTTTAAATAATGTT
>NW_027111044.1:375549-381663 GCF_000696795.3 Halyomorpha halys | reverse complement strand
GCAAATTTACTCTTCTTTAAATAATGTTCTCTTAGATTTTCTAGTGTTGTTGGTAGTTTTTAAGATATAGAGCTCCGAATGAAAAATTAATGTTTAGCAACAGCCGCCATTTTTTATTCCTCCTACCTATACTTGGCAGACTCATCAATTTAGACTAGTAATTATACCTAGTTTTCATTAAAGTAATCAAAAATTGTGGTGAGATAACTGCCTCATTTTCTTCCCGGCTCTTGTACTAGTAGATTCACATGTGGAGATCTACACAGAAGTCAGGGAATGCGGTCAACTACTTCTTCGAATAAAAAAAAAAAAATGGTAATTCTGCCCCAATAATAATGTTATGATCAGGGGACGTTTGGCGCCTAGTAGTATAGAAGTCAGGATGTCGAAATGGGTTATAAGAGAAAAGGGCAAACAACGTATCAACTCACTTAACCAGCGGACATTGTAAATCATTAAACAAACAACTTGGATAAATAAAAGACTGGTTAGGGGGGGGGGTCTATTTTCCAGTTCAACATTTTCTGGAAGTTTGAAGGACAATCGACAAAACTTCCAGGATGAACTCCCTCATTCGGCTCAGTTAAAAAAAAATACTAATTAGTTTTATCTTCTCGAAAAGTTAAAAATGTATATATTTCTCATTTAACCTAATTATAACAATGGGTATGTTTTAAATTACTCAAAAAAAAAAAAAACATAGTCGTATGTTTAAGTAAATCATAAAAAATAAAATGTTGGAGACTACAGAAGAAGACAGTGTGGAAATTTAAATATACATATTGGTATATATATTTAAGCTAAAAAAAATAAATTTCAGAAATAATTGGAGAAGTTTGTCGGGGGGGGGGGGGTGTGGTCAGCAAAGAACAACATAAATAAACAAATCCATATTTATTTATTTTATGGCGACGTTTCGACCTGAATTTCAGGTCTTCATCAGGGCTATAGAACAAAAGAGATAACAACAACATCTAGAGAAACATAAAATTGAAAAGGAATAGTATACAAACAAATTTGGAATTATACAAATTATTAAATTGAATCATAAATGATAAAAAATTGATAACTGATAATTGATTATTAAAAAAAATTTTTAATTGATTGATAATCGTGGAATTAGATGTTAGTAGATTGAAGACAGTGAAAGATGAAATATAATAACATGTAGGGAAGAATATGTATAATATAAGATATGCAAGTAGTGTCTAAAAAACTGAAAAATAAATAAATAAATAAATTGAATCCACAAATTGAACAATATGACAGACAATGAAAAATAGTGAGTGGCTTATATCTGAATTACAGTGTGAGTATTAACTTAAAAATATAAATATATAGGTGTTTATATAATAGGAAAAAGATAGAGTATGGAGAATGGGAAAAGAATAATGTAAGAAATACGAGAACGAGAAAGGAGACTCACGTTATGGCGTAGAAGTTAGGCCTACAACTGATTGATTTTTTGATTTTTAGAAAGGCTCGCCAGAGTGAGCCACGGACAGACACAGGATTCGCTAGAAACGTAACTGTCTAGAAAGACCATTCTGACACAACAGTTGATATGAAATACCAGTGATAAAAATAGAAGTCAAGATATAGTTTAAAATAAAAACATAAAACCGACATCCTACCGCAACAGCCGCAGGGAGGAGGTTGCTCTGGCCCGCTTGAGAATAGGTCATACTCTCCTCACGCACTCTCACCTGATCAGAAAACTGCCACCTCCAACGTGCAAATATTCTCAGTCCATTCTTACGATTAGACATATTTTCGAAGAGTGTACTCACTATTTGCCAACAATAAACAGGATAGGACTGATCCCAAATTTATCCGAAACTCTCGCAGATGAGGAAGCTAAAATTACACGAGTATTTGAGTTTTTAAAAGCACATCGCCTTAATTCTAAATTATAACTCCTCTTCGATTTTAATTTTTTTTTTATTTATTTTTATTTTTTATCATTTGTTTTACTTTTATCATGCCATAGGCGTCGATGACCAGAGGGTTTTACGCCTTTAAGCAACAATCAACAACAACAACAACAAAACATAAAACCAGTGATATGTAAAAATATGGAACCCAAAGGTCAAAACATTATGGATAAAAATTAATAAGAATAAAAAAATTTTTTGTTATCTAAAAATCAATTTCAGAAAAAGGGTTATGAAAAAAAAATGTAATAACTGTTTAAAAGACGTAAAAATTACTGTTTAGGTAGGACTCTGTTCCTACAAGCTCCCAGATGAAGACCTGAAGCTCAGGTCGAAACGAAGGCATGAATAAATATTTTTTTGTTTATTAATGTTCTTTTATCTGACCGCACTCCTCGACCATCTTCTCCAATTAAAAATTACCGAGTTCCCTTCGACAGTTAAGGTACAAAAGAATGGAATTTTAATTTACAATTTAAAGCGAAAATTTTCAGCATACTAGTGCAATCCGAAATGGATACTCAGAACGAGCGTTCCCATGGGCTGGTTCCTATTACAGTAAAGTCTAATCGGTGGCTAAAACGGGCAAGGAATTCCTGAATAACTGACCACAGCTGGAAAAGGAGCTGGACAAGCGACCGCTAGGGACTTGGGCAAGGTCGCCAGCTCATTGTCATCCTGAAGAACAGGACAACAATAGCAGCGGCACAAATTGCAGCAATCATCCTAAATAAGGACTCGACCACAGGGGCCATGTGAGCAGTCGTTCAGGTCAACTGTTACAGGAGTCCTCGAGTCCTTTTCCATTAAGTCCTTCCAAGGACATCCTACTGTAACATCAGTTCATGAGCATATCCTAGTTCGAGAATATGCAATAAGAACATTAGACTGAAACAGGACTAAGACAAATAACAAAATTTAAAAAAAGATTTCGATGATTTAAAAAAAAATATAGACTTAAAATTATTCACAGGTGAATTTTATCTATTTCAGTCACCTAATTTATTTAGTTGTGCTTTATTATTTTTTTACCAGAAGATAGCTAAAGAAAACTATTTATTGTCAACCAACGTTTCGCCCCACTTTGGGCTTCGTCAGGGCTGTCAGCTTGAAACATAGATGTCAACTAAATGTCTGAGTTTACATCTCTATTTCAATCTGACAGCCCTGCAAAATTGATTAACCATTAATAGTTTCCTTTTACTATTTTTATAACCTTTATTGACCGCCACCCGGACTATATTCCAACAATGTACTACTTCATTAGGTCAACTATTTTCTTATGATATAAATTAATTTTATTATATTTTACTTTTCAATGATTCTCCTTTCTGGTCATTTCTGACGTACGGGAAGGTAACTTACATACAGAGTAACGTACATGTTTTCATTTCGTGGGACTGCCACATACTAGTAGCCCCCCCACCCAGGACCGATTTGAATCTGTGCGTTCCAGTTCCGAGGTTGCAAAGATCTACGCCTAAACTCCATATATATATATATTTATCTGCCTGTGCCTGATTCGAACTAGGCCTTACTCATAAGTTACCCTGCTCCCTTATTTAAATTTACTACAACTAAAAAACAATTCACAGTAATATATCTGTTAGTCCAAGAGCCCAAGAGGAGAAAAAAGACAGTTATTTCACCCCAATTTTTGATTACTTAATTGAAAACTATGCATAATTAATAGTCAAAATTGATGAGTCTGCCAAGTATAGGTAGGGGGAATAAAAAATGGCGGCTGTTTCAAAACCTTAATTTTTCATTCAGAGTTCTATATCTTTACAACTACTAAGAACAATAAAAAATCTAAGAAAGGGTCATTTAAAGTAGAGTAAATTTGCTAAAATGTAAGCCCTAATAGAGCTATTTACATTCAATAGATCTCGAAATATAGCTTTTTAAAAAAGCAATGTTTCATAAAAATGTTGTACAGAATGTATTGAAAGATTAGTTAGTGAATTTATTTTGAGAAAACTATTTAACGTACAGATGTCTATTAGCAATCAAATTAAAGCTAGTTTAATGTACTCAAAATAGTTTATGATGTTTATTTTCGTAGGAGTAGTAATTTTCATGAAATGTGCTAAAATAAATTGATTTATAGTTGTTCGGACAAATTTTCATTTGCCAAATTTATATTCATATGTGAATATCATAAAAACTACTACCCCCTACGAAGATAAGTGTCATAAACTACTTTATAGTTAGTTAAATTTCCTTTATTTTGAGTGTTGGCAGACATATGTGCGTCTTATGGATCTAGAGATATATTTTTTCAAAAATCAAACATTTTATACGAACAACTAGAAATTAACATTTTGTGAATTAATTTTGTAAAATATCATAAAAACTACTACTCCTTATTATTAACTATTTTAACTATTTTATAGTAAATTTAACTAGCTTTAATTTGAGTGCTGGCAGACATCAGTACGTCCTATACAGTTTGAAAAAAAGTTTTTAATAACTAAAACTTATTGTCCGAAAAACTATAAATCAATTTATTTTAGCAAATATCATGAAAACGACTACTCCTGCGGAGGTAAAGGTCATAAACTACTTTATAGTACATTACACTAGCTTTAATTTGATTACTAATAGACATCTGTACGTCACATAGTTCCTGAGATATAGATTTCTCAAAATAAATTAACTAACTACTAATCTTTAAGAAGATTTTTATGAAATGTTGCTTTTTAAAACGCTATATTTCGAGAACTATTGGACATAAATAGCTATGGTATATTAGGGCAAATATTTCAGCAAATGTACTCTTCTTTAAATAATATTATTTTAGATTTTTTAGTGATGTTAGTAGTTTTTAGGATATAGAGCTCCGAATGAAAAATTAATGTTTTTTGAAGGTTTCGAAACAGCAGCCAATTTTTATTCCTCCTACCTATACTTGGCAGACTCATCAGTTTTGACTAGTAATTATACATAGGTTTCATTAAAGTAATCAAAAATTGACGTGAGATAACGGCCTTTGAAAAAATGATACGAAAAACATGTGCTGGCTAATGATCGATCGCGAATTATCTTCAAATAAATATGGGAATTATTAATTTTAAAAAAGCAAATGCTCATAAACATTGTTTAACCACTAAATAATAAACCTTTTTCCTCATTTGTTATTATTTCTGACAATATTTTGTTAGAGCCGGTTTAAATGGATTTGATTTATATTTACTTAAGAGCTGAACACCGCCATTGGAAGGATTAGGATTAGCCAAAACAAAAAAAGAATTAGCGACCGCAGGAGAGAGTCCTTCCCATTATCCGATATTCCGAATCGTTCTCGCTTCCAAGCTATTGTATACGTCATCGGGGAGAATAAAACCTCTCTGAAAAAAAAGAATTTAAGAGCTTTAATATTTCACCATTCTTTTATAAAATAATTCCTTCGGTGAAATTTTATTTTTATTATTTTTTTTTAACTAGTATTTTTTTTTTATTTCCCCCACCCATGCCATCTCTGGCATACGGGGTGCGGGAGCAGTGGGGTAGTGCTCTGGGGTTCGGCCATGCCACTGCTCGAAAAAAATAAAATAATTATTCAATTAATTTTTTTTTTATTCTTATTTTTTCTTTTATTATTGTTTTTTTTAATGAGTATTCAACCTCAATAAACCAGACAAATTCTTATTATAAATACCATTGAAGTTCATTAAAACTTAAAATTGCCAAGTACAGAACAATATATATTATTCTTTGAGAACAAAAAGGTTTTAGATACTATCAGTGACTAATTTTTTTTTTTTTTTAATATTTATTTATTGCTATTTACAACTGTACATTATAATACATTTGGTAAATCTGATCTAAGCAGTCCATAAATAAATTCAAAAATTCAAATTTATTAAAAATTAGTATTTTATATATGCCTATTCACTATTGTTGGAACCTTTTTTTTTTTTTTCTCTCTCTCTCTCACCTACACTTTTCCAAATACTCGAACCCAGTATAGATCAGTTACATATGGAACATTAAGGTCTTTATGTATGATTTTATTTGTAACAAAGTAAGGAGCATTGAAGATTTTACGAAGGATTTTTGATTGCAATGATTGGATACGAGAGGAAAGGTTTTGTGGAGCCCCAAAGCTCAACTCCATATGTCCAGATTGGCCTTATTACAGTCATGTAGATCAGTCTTTTGTAATGTGTTGGAAGTT
>NW_027111044.1:370574-375499 GCF_000696795.3 Halyomorpha halys | reverse complement strand
GTTGGAAGTTTAGACCGTTTGTCTAGTAAGTGCTGTAATAGTCGAAATCGACGTGCAGTTTCCTGTCTTTTCAGTCTTATGTGAGAATTCCAGGTTAATCGGTTGTCCAGATGTAGTCCAAGGCGGGGGATCTGTTCGACAGGGGTAAGAGTAACATTATTAGTAGAACAGTCGGTAGGTTTACGACGAAGGGTAAAGGTGATTTGATGGGATTTATCTTAATCCCATGTGTCATCGGAATACGTTGTGAGGATAGTGTTAGGATTGGTTGGAATGTCAACTGTATAGACAGTGTAGAGGATGGGAACAAGGATACTACCTTGAGAACGTCACTCTTACCAGCCCAGAAGAAGCCCTGAAAAGTGGGGCGAAACGTTGGTTAACAATAAATAGTTTTTGGTACTATTTTGAAACCTTTATTGATTGCCACCTGGACTATCTCCCTCCAAAATAACCTTACCAAATTCCAACCTTTCCATATTCCATATATATTCCAACCTTATTCCTAAACAACAATCCAATACAATTCCATCCATACGTTAAAAACCTTGGTGTCACTATAGACCAAACTCTCGCCTGGAAAAACCACGTCTCCGATATTTCCCGTGATACCTTTTCCACGCCTCTGTCACCCGATTTTATGAAGAGTTGAAGTGGTTTACCCCTCCTTCCGTCGAAAATATTTCCTTGATTCCTTTCTCTATCAAGTTATCCAATCTCGCTGTCCATGGTACATCTCAGATATCCTTCAATTTAAGTCCTCAGTGCATTCTCGCAATGCCTTCAGACTTATATGTAACTGTCCATCGAACTGCAGCCTTTAGTAGATCTTTCCTCATCCGTTCCTCTTCCCTATGGAATTCTATTCCCTCCTTTATTCGTAGTTCTAATACCCTTCCAATCTTCAAATCCCGTATCTTCAACTACCTTCTGTCCATCCAATTCCGGAAGAAAAACAATTGAAAGTTTCAAATAAGCTTTAAATATTTTATGTCTTAGATTTTCGTTTATAATTGTAAATATGTACATTAGCAGAAATTATATATTTTCATTAATTATTTTTTAATTTAATTGTATTTGATTTTATATCTTTTTTTTGTTTCTTTTTATTTACTATCAGAAGTCATCTTATGTTTTATGATATGACAAGTGGTTTTATTTTATTTGTTTTATCATTATTTTATATATTCTGTTAATTATTGTTGTTTATTTGTATATTTTTAAATTCATTCTATTATTTTATTTTATGACATCTTGCCTGTAAATTATTCTAAAGGGATTAATCCCAGAATAAATAAAGATTATTATTATTATTAAATGTTGTAGTTATCAAATTAACAAATGTTTGATGAAAATTCTAGAACGAGGGTTAAATTTGGTACCATTATGTTGTGCAAGTTATGTAGTACCATTTATATGAATTATTATTATCTATAACCAACATTGCCAATATTTACATATTTTTTTAATTTCGACGGTTTTTTTTCTCTTTTAAATGAACAGAGTATATCGCAAGTAATACCAAAGACCAACGCCAACCGTACTCCTCTCCCTGAAATACACAAGGATTGTAGATAAGCATTTTTGGTACATTCTTTAATTATGAAGAATTTTTAAGTATTTAACTTTTGCGATAAGTGGGGAAACTTGTGGATCCGTCTCATAGAACTGTTAGTATCCAGATAATTTAAGGGATGATGTGCGTTAGAAGACCCGTTTCCTTGTTGTTTTCGTAGCATTATCCCATTCCTCCAGAGAAGAGCTGCGGTTTTTGTATCGTTACAGTTATCTTGGCAGCTGACCTCACTAAAATGTTGAACCTGCTATAATGGTTCAAGTCCTGTAGTGGTTTGTAGTGAGTCGGGGTAGAACTGCCTACTCTAACCGACCCATACGTTGCACTATATCACTATTTCGGAAGCAATTAGGGTACACAGGAAATTTAATTCATACATCCACAGTTGGACAAAAATTAATTACAATTATTGTAAATTGTAATTTTAATAGCAATAACTACTATTATTTAAAGTAAACTACAATGGTTCCTATTCTTTACTCTATTCTCAGTCCGCTGGTGTTCCTCAAGATAGTTTCCTCAGTCCCATGTTCAACATAGTCTAAACAGCTGACGTTGGGAACCTAACACTTTCGTTACCACTTATGCTGATGACACATGTGTCAGTAATAACTCATGTTGCTCACCATATTGCCAAACTCTCCTAACCCTTGAAGAATGCTGCTGTAATTGGAGGATCAAAATAAATCCCGTTAAATCACCTTTATCCTTCGTTGTAAACCTACTGACTGCCCTACAGTATTCTTAAATAATGATGCTCTTAACCCTGTAGAACAGATCCGCTACCTTGGACTACATCTGGACAAACGACTAACCTGGAATCCTCACACAAGACTGAAAGACAGGAAACTGCACGCCGATTTCGACTATTACAGCACTTACTAGACAGTCTAAACTTCCAATTCATTACAAGAAGACTGATCTACATGACTGTATTATTACCTTATGGCCAATCTGGACATTTGGAGTTGAGCTTTGGGGTTCCACTAAACCTTCGAATTCCTCTCGTATTCAATCCTTACAATCCAAAATCCTTCATAAAATCCTCAATGCTCCTTACTTTGTCACAAATAAAATCATCCATAAAGACCTTAATGTTCCATATGTAACCGACCTAGCCCGAACCAGATATCAATCCTTCCAATATAAACTCCTTAACCATTAAAAAACCCTCTAGTTTCTAATCTGACTTCTTCTATTCCTGACAATCCTCCAAGGAGCAAGAAAAAAAGATAACCTCAAGATCTTCTAATGTAGAAATATGATTAGAGTGCTACCAATGGGTAGTTTCCCTACATGCCTCTATCACTGTATTTTGACCTTACATCAAATTTATTTGAAGTATTTTTTTTTAAAGTAAATGCAGTTGTAAATAACAATTTTTTTTTTTTAAATTTGGACATCGGATTTCTACTTAATAGATAGATTCTTATATTTTTAAATAGTGACCATTTCTTTTCATTTCGTTGAAAATAAGAATCGAGCAATGGAGAAGAAATGAAATGTAAAATATTTAAATTCGTGTTCCACGAACCTAGATAAATACAGCCAGACTACCTGCTAGAGAGAAAGATTAGGGTATCGCAACGCCATAAAAAAACACATTTACCTTTCCCCACTTCACCTAACCGAAATCTTGCGTTTTTCGTTATTTAAACTCAATTTTTTACGATTCATTTTATTCCTCCATCTTACATATAAAACAAAATATTACACAGTGGTTGCTAAAAACTTCGGTATTGGAAACATTCCAGTAATCTGAACTGGAGTGAAAAAAAAAATATATTGTTTTACGGTAAAAGTGCACCTGTGTAAAGACCTTTTTTAACTTCCTTATCAATAGGCAAGTTATTGTAATCACCGAGAAAATAAAAATTTGAGATTGTTAACATGGTTGAGAGTCAGTTAAATAGGTGTGTTAAATGGAGAATGACGTCACGCAATAGACCAGCTGAGCTCGTCTCCATTTTGTTTAATGTGTTAGGTTACTTCCGAGTACGTTGTGTTTTGATTGTTTTTATAATTAATAAACCAATGGATGACAGTAATAATGTTAATGTAATGACAGTTGTCAATTAGCTAATCTTAATTCTGTTCCTCACACGTTAGAATATCAACAGTAGCCAAACTTTTGCATAACTTCCACTTTTCACTCAATTTATGTAATAAATTTATTTAGAGAAAAATTAGTAAACAATAATATAAAGTTTTAGAAGGAAAGGTTGTAGAACTAGTTGCTCAGAAAATCCGCTAGGAGCTCTCTGCATTTAACATGACTTTAAATAGGGCTGCTCACAATCATATAGTTATAACATTTAACATGGTAAAACATTATTCATTTAACACATCATGAATATCCCTTTTGAAGGAAAAAAAACATTTAATTCGTTATTTCCACCTCGAGAAACCCTAAAATTGAAATTATTATAGCAAAATAAAACAAAAAACTTTTTTGTTTATTTTTTTTCGCTTGATCTGATAATTTTTTTCCAAAATCCAAAAAGTAGAGACAACTCAAAGCAGCACAAATCTACACAAAACTTAGGGTTGTAAGTAGGATGGTAAGTCAAAGTAGTGTGATGCGCATAATGTCCTATAATAAATTTAAATAATCCTGAATTAAAAGTAAGTATTAATTAAGAACAAAAGGTAAATAAATATATGACTTGATAAAATCTTTAGAAAAAAAAAATTACAGCACACAAAGTTTTATAATTAAAGTATATTTATAATAAAACGACTAATGGAAAAAGTAATTAATTTTAAAGGTAGAAACTTAGCGACGAACGAAACGAACGAAGTCAAAAGAGAGAGGGGAGGGAGAGGTAAAGTGAAACAAGAACTGGAAATGAACTAGCGACAAAGAAACCAGATCCCGAAAAGAACAGGTACTTGTACTGGAAAACAGGAAGTTATCCAGGTCAATAGAAGAGAGTTCTCAATAGGTTCCCGTCTCAAATGAACTTGCAACTATTCAGACCTCTATGGTTTTCATTTCGACTCTTCAGATGTCTTTTTTTAAGCGATAAATAAATATAGGGGGGAAAAAATAATTTCGTAGCGTTTTACAACATTTCAATTTAATTCTCTATGTTTATAAAATCATGTTTACTTGGTCAATAATGTTTACATATTCTAAAAAAGGATTAGTTAAGGTGCTTTTATGCATCAGTTTCAACCGAGATTCCTTATCTTTAAATGGTATTTTAAAAGGAAAAAATACAATCTTTTCATAATAAAGTCCTAAGAATCGCAGTTAATGCTCCTTGGTTTATAAAAAATAGCCAATTGCATCGCTAATTGGAGTCAATAGAGGATTATATCAAAAAACGGTTCATGAAGTTCCACT
>NW_027111044.1:367633-369709 GCF_000696795.3 Halyomorpha halys | reverse complement strand
ATTTAATTTTCTTTAATTTCCATCTTTAAAAATAATTAATTTCAGTTTATTACGAATTAAGACAAACAAACACTTAGACCACCAAGCGAGACTAGGTTTTTTTGGTTTTCAGGGACCTCAAAATATGTACGTCCAAAACTCGCAATAATTTTCCTTACTGTATATTCCAAATATATAATAAATAATGTAGATGGTAGTTGTCATCGGAATAATTGTTCTTATTAAAAAAAAGAGGATGGTCCGTGAGCGATAAAAAAAAGTAATTTTTAATGTGCCCTAACGTTTCGCTCTACTTTCCAGGGCTTCCTCGAGGTTTACTGAATCACAAAAATGATTATATTATTAATAATTATCATATACGTTTATCCTTATTAATAATTAACCAAAATAGCCAAAGGTAGTCACCAAGAGACTGTTTTTGATTTGCAAGATGCTTTCACTAGTATTTTATGACTTATGAATTAAAAATTCTTAACACACAAATTCGTAAATGAAAAAAAAAATTATTTAATGATACTCACATAAAAATAGAACAAGTAAATTTGATCTAAGAGCATAACGGAGTGTTATAGGCATGTTGAGAAACTACCCATAGATAGGACTCTGATAAATCCTTCTAGATAAAACTTTATAATATTTCTTTTTAGGAATTTATTTTATACTTTTTACCCACTTCTTTATTCTTTAACAACGTTTCGGGCATCTCAGCCCATTATCAAGTTCAAAAAATAAAAATATTAAGAATTAACATACAGTTACAAAAGACAAAGTTTATAATACAGTTTAATACATCTTTTTTTTACACGATTACATTAAAAAAATCCAATATTTAAATATCACTTCATTAATTTATAACCATTAACACATCTGAAAAGTTGTTGAGGTTACGCACAAATTTTTTTGTTAATGGTTTTATTTTTTTTCCAATTATTATTATTATTATTAATTTGTGGACTTATGTCATTTTAGATTAAAAATAATTTGTATATATTCCAAATTGAATATAAGTCCTTTTTTTCCTTTTCATAAAAAAGTTTATTTTAATTTTAATAAGAGTTTTTATCAAATAATATTTTGCCTAAATCAGTTTTCAAGTGACTATTGACATTTAAATGTCATTTATTATATTTGTAAATTAATTTTTAAATTGTACTTTTCTCTTTCAGTTCACCTGTATTCTAATACTCTTTCTTTATGTCGTGTATTGACTATAATTTGTTATATTAATAATTACAATAATTTTGAAAATTTATTTTATTTATTATATCCACTTATATTTTGAATAAGAATATCATATTTATATCTTAAATTGCACTAATTCATATTTGAGGAATTACGTCCGTCGCAGAGGGGTTCCAGAGCATTAAATACGAATATTTTTATAACACCTCAATAAAATTGTCCGCTAGATAATGTTTTGGTGTATTTTCAAAGAACTAATATAGATTTAAGTGAACATACCCTGATAACCCGACTCGAAGGTGTGAAGCCAGGCATAGAGTTCTTCCAAGTCGATGATCGAACTATCTCTCAACAGAGGGGAGCGACTGTTAGAAGCAATAAGTTCCATCCTAGCCCTTCGGAGGGCCGGCCGTAACTGCCTCCGTTAGAGGGCCAAGGGACAGAAAGGACGATCGGGGATCTTCGGCCGGAGATAGCCGAGGGCTCACTAGTCTAGGCCGAATCATAGTTTTAGAATAGATATGAACACATAATAAAAAACATCCACGTTTCTAAATACTTTTTTTTTATATTCACATATTCATTAACCTTAAAAATAATTTTACAATGAGGAGAAGATGGTTGGGGGTGCGGTCAATGAAACACAAATAAGTATGACTAACTTATTTTAATGTGCCGACGTTTCGGCTAGAGTTTCTAGCCTTCTTCAGGGCTAAAAACAAAACAATATACTTTTATTGTTACATATATTTTTCTTCCTCTCAATTTTCATTTTCTTTCCATATTTAAATTTCAAATTAATAATAACTAATATGTTCATACTTCTTTACATTATATAACTGTAATTTTATTTCATTTGCTTAATTAAGTTATTGTACCCACTTTTTCAATTAC
>NW_027111044.1:356796-366373 GCF_000696795.3 Halyomorpha halys | reverse complement strand
TGGGCCAAAACTCAGTTTTGAGAGAGGATGGGGGGAGGGGAGGAGGTTATGACCTGAATCATCAGGGAGTAAGGCGTAGAAGCTGGGCCAAAACTGTTTTCAAATAAAAGCCACCTTCCTACTATTACCTAATAAAAAATGCCATAACCTCCTCCCCTCCCCCCATCCTCTCCAAACTGAGTTTTGGCACAGCTTCTACGCCTTACTCCCTGATAAAGACCTGAAACTCAGGTCGAAACGTAGACATAAAATAAATAAATATTGTTTTGTTTATTTATGCTGTTCTCTGCTGGCCGCACCTTCCCTCCCCCCCTGACAAACCTCTCCAAAACTAGTTTTAAATATGGTAAAGAGGTAGATGTAAATGGTATAACAGATTAGTGGTAGATATGGTATGGGAGAAGTATGGTAATGTGTACAAGGAGATATTAAAAAATTGGATAAAAATGAACAAAAGTCCTAAAACCTGATAAGAGAAAGGATATGCGTCCTGGGCGGGGACAATTTTTTTAGAACATATATATGGGCAAAAGTGTCTAATCTCATTATAATATTACAATAGGTAAATATATTTGTAATTCCGTAGGTTTATTCTACGGACTATCTTCCTCCAATATAATACAAATCCACTATATTGTATAAAATTATTAAATGTTTGATCGTTTGCAAGAGGATGATATTCAATATTATAAAGCCCTCAGAACTTTGATCTGCAATAACATTGATGTCGGCAATGGTAAACGCAATAGAATTAGGCTACTATAGATCCCTCAGTATAAAGCGCTGGGTATATAATTTAATAACCTATATATACAGCTTTAGAGAGAAGGATAATATAGCCTCTAGCACAGTATATGCAATAAATACTCGAGGCTCGGCCATATTTATAAAGAACAACGGTTGCTCAGGAACGGCTCGTTCATTATTCCTATCCTCACCTGAGCACCTCGAAGGAGAGATGGGGGGAGGGGAGGTTATGGCACTTTTTATTAGGTAATAATAGGAAGGTGGCTTTTATTTCCAACCTCTATGCTTTTACGATAAGGCTTTACGTTTTCTGTTTACGTCTCGGCTCAGTGCTAACCATATCGAAGGCAGTGTTTTTATCGACCGAAGTTTTATCACAACCATATATAGTATTAAAATTATAGTAGGTTTTATTATTTCTTTGTATTGATATTTCTTCATTGAAACATACAAGGTATGCATGAATTTTATATGACTTTTTTTTAATGAAAGATTATTAGTTGGCTATAAAGGAGTGAAAACAATCCATTACATCTATAGGAAAGGTTATTTATAGGTTTTTCAAAATAAATTCACTAACTACTGATCTTTCAGTGTCCCATACAGCATTTTAAGGAAATGTTGCTATTTAAAAAGCCATATCTCGAGAACTATTTGACGTAAATAACTCTATTAGGGCTCATATTTAAGCAAATTTGCTCATCCTTAAATGACGTACTCTTAGGTTTTCTTGTGTTGTTCCTACTTTTTAAGATATAGAGCTCCGAATGAAAAATTAAATTTTTTATCGCTTTCATACAGGCGCCATTTTTTATTCCTCCTACCTATACTTGGCCGACTCATCAAATTAGACTATTAATTATACCTAGTTTTCATTAAAGTAATCATAAAGTTGTTGCTTATATTCCATATCGATATTACAACAATGTAAAATATCGAAATAAATACGTAATATCAAAAATAAAATGTCGATATTCCATTTTTTAATTTTCTAGCATTTTTAAATAAAATATCGATATTTCGATAAAATAATATCGGGATATTGTTACTAATATTCCGTATCGATTACAACAATAGGAAATATCGAAATAAATATGTAATTATCAAAATAAAATATCGATATTCCATTTTTTAATTTCCTTTATAATTTTCTAGTTTTTTTAAAAAAAAATATCAATATTTCGATAAAATAATATCGAATTATTGTTACTAAAATTTCATATCAATATTACAACAATAGAAAATATCTAAATAAAAATGTAATTATCAATATTCCATTTTAAAATCTCTATACAACTTTCTAATTTAAAAAAAAAATCAATATTACGATAAAGTAATATCGGAATATTTTTCCTTATATTCCATATCGATATTGCAACAATACAAAATATCGAAATAAATACAAAATATCAAAATAAAATATCGGATAATATTAATAAATATAAGAACAATATTCCAATATTACTTTATAGAAATATCGATATTTTATTTTGATATTACGTATTTATTTCGATATTTTACATTGTTGTAATATCGATATGGAATATAAGCAACAATATTCCGATATCGATATTTCGATATTTTAAAATATCGATATTTTAGTTCCGATATAACACCGGTATCGATATTGCTATCCGATATCGATATCGATACCGATACCGATATCGATATTTTTCTTTCGATATCCCATCCCTACTGGAAAGGAATCATCTATTATGAGTTGCTTCCATATGGCCAAACAGTTAATTCGGATCTTTACTGTTAACAACTGGACCGTTTGAAGCTAGATATTGGCCAGAAACGCCCATAATTGACCAACAGAAGAACTGTCGAGTTCCATCAAGACAACGCCAGGCCACACACATCTACAGTGACGCTAGAAACTCCAGAACCTTGGTTGGGACGTTTAATGTATCCACTATACACTCCGGACCTGACACCAAGCGAAAATCTTTTTCTTACATTGCAAAACTTTTATAGTGATAAGAAATTGGCACCAAGAGAAGATTATGAAAATCGGTTACTAGAGTTTTGATGAAGACTTCTATGAGAAAGACATTATGAAGCTACCTTAAAAATAGCAACACATTATAGAACAAAACCGGTGCATATTTGACCCAAATCAATCCGAAACATGTTAGATAAAGTCTTGAATTTCACATTAAAATAATAGATTTATTTTTCTCCTAGCTTAATATTGCTATTTACAACTGTATTTATATAAAAATACATCTAGTAAATTTGATGTAAGATCAAAATGGAATGGTACTGGCAAGTAGAGAAACTACCCATTGGTAGCACTCTAATAATATTTATACAGTAGAATGTCTCAAGGCCATCTTCTTTTCAGGCACCACGGATTTTTTTTATGACAAAAATAGTGATAAATTCAACCTGCACAAAACTGGAGACTTAAATAGCTTAGAAAGTATAAAGTATTTTTTTTAGCTAGTTATATTTTAGTCTACATATTTTTTTTTTTTTTTACTTTCTATAATATCCTAAAAACATTCATATGTGTGTGTGTATTTTATTTTTTATTCCATTTTGTTTGTCATTTTACATATTACAACACATCTGTGTCCCTAGGCTTTAACAGCCTATAATAATAATACAAAAAAATATTTATAGCAGTTTTTAAATAAATAAAGCATATTTGAAAAAATACTAATCAACTCACAACACAAGTGCGTTGCGGGCCAGGCCCAGTGCGCCCTTATCTATCTAACTAATAATTCATCTAAATACTGATTTTTCAGAAGAATTTTCAGAAGCCCCTACCTATACTTAGCAGACTCATCAATGACTAGTATTTATACATAGTTTTCATTAAATTAATCAAAATTAACTGACTTTTTCCTCTCTTGGGCTCTTGTACTATCATGTTTCACGACAGACGGTGAAGAAACGACGAAGAAGAGAAACGAAGAAACGACTTCGTGTTACGAAGTCCTTCCACACCCACCTTATTTGTCAGACTTATCTCCAATATATTCCCCTCTGTTCAAAAATGTTGACGACTTCCTTAAAGGTAAAATATTTGAAACTGATTCCCAGGTTGAAAACGCATT
Organism: Halyomorpha halys; assembly: GCF_000696795.3. Classification (NCBI taxonomy): domain Eukaryota; kingdom Metazoa; phylum Arthropoda; class Insecta; order Hemiptera; family Pentatomidae; genus Halyomorpha; species Halyomorpha halys. The sequence goes on along the minus strand of NW_027111044.1, from coordinate 362,555 downwards.
TTCGGACTTCATTTCTTCACAAAACCCCGTGAATTTGGCGTTTTAAACATTTTTTTTTTTTATTCTAGAATTGGAAAATTGATAACACGTCGGTGAAAAAGTATAGAAAATTAGATTGTAGAAAAACAGTCCGGGTGGAGGTCAATAAAGGTATAAAAATAGTAGAAGAAAACTATTTATTGTTAACTAACGTTTCGTCCCACTTTGCATAGCTTCGTCAGGGCTAAACGAAAGAATAAGATATAAACATTTTAGAATTAATAGAAAATTAACGTTGATTACAATAAATAGTTTTCTTTTACTATTTAGTTACTTTTATTGACCGCCACTCGGACTATCTTCCTATAATAAAATAATTTCAGTATGCAATTTTCTTTTCAGACTAAATAATCGAATTATAAAATTAATTTAAATCGAAGTTGGATCCGTTACTTAGGACTACATCTCGACAAACGACTGACATGGAATCCTCATACAAGACTAAAAAGACAAGAAACTGCTCGTAGATTCCGACTATTGCAACATTTACTAGACAAACGGTCTAAATTGCCAATCCATTACAAAATACTGATCTACATGACTATTATAAGGCCTATCTGGACATACGGAGTTGAGCTTTGGGGCTCCACTAAACCATCAAATTCCTCCAGAATCCAAATCCTTCGTAAAATCCTTAATGCTCCTTACTTTGTCACAAATCAAGTCATCCATCAGGACCTCAATATTCCATATGTTGCCGATTTGGCCAGTTCCTTCCATAATAAACTTCTCAACCACCCAAATCCACTTGTTTCTAACCTGGCTTCTCCTTTATTACCTAATAATCCTCCTAGGCGTCTGAAAAGAAGATGGCCTCGAGATCTTCTCCTCTAGAAACGTCATTGGAGTTCTATCAGTGGGTAGATTCTCCACATGTTTTTATCATGTCACTATATCACCTACAGCAAATTTACTTGTTGTATATATGTGTATACAGTTGTAAATATCAATAAATAAATTATTAAAAAAAAAAAATCGAAGTTGCAATTCGAGATATACAAACATTAAAAAAAAAGTATAGTAATTGCGGTTTAAAACTATACTAGTTCGAATCCATCAGAGTAAAAAAAAATTGAAAAACCCACTTAGAAATATAAGTAATAGTAAACATATTTTTCCTGTAAATTATAATTGAGGGTTTTTCTATTGACTCACAAAGTTGTTTTTCCTTAAACGCATCACCGATAAGAGTTAGTATTCAGTGCTGTTTAAAATGAAGCAGAAAATGAGAAAAGAAAATGAATCTGAGAGCCTAACCGTGTGTACAGCACATTAAGGTTTGCGAAACATCGCACAAGCCACGCACCACTACGTTGAATCGAATGAGATAACACAAGCCATTAAGGACCAGGTTTTTTCAACTAAACAGAGATACCTAAACAGTACTCAACTCTTATAAAAGCTTAGCGAACCCGAAAGTTCGATGCCGATACCATTAATTGTTCTTTATAATTTAGTGTTGTACAGCCTTCTAAATTCTCCAGTTAACACAGTGATTCCCAAAGTGTGCGCCGCGTCTCCCCGGGGCGCCACGAAATATTCGATTAAAAATTAAAACTATGAAAAATAAAAATTAATGAAGAGTGTATCAGTGATTGTTTTTCTTTGTTACACCATTATGTAACCTCCAATGAGATTAATTCGTCATGCAATATAAAATACATTTTTGTTGATCACCTATCAGAGCTTATAAAAAAGTTCGAAAAATACTTTGTAGCAGATAATGACAAATTTCCTTGAATTCAAGACCCATTTAGAGACAAGGCTCCATCAGAATTTACTTCTCTAGAAGAAGAATCTCTTATTGACTTGTCTTGAGATAGTACTTTAAAGTTAAAACTGATAGCATGAAACTTACAGATTTTTGGATATCAGTAAAAGAGAAATATCGACTGTTTAGTGGTAAAGCTCTAAGAATATTAATTCCATTTGCAACATCCTATTTGTGTTAAGATGGGTTTTCAGAAGTCGCAGTAATAAAAAGTAAACATCGTACGAAAATTAACGTTGAACAAGAAATGAGGGTCGCCATATCTAATTTGAGAAGTTGTGTACTGAAAATCAAGCCCATACATCCCATTATTAATTTTAATAATGTTAATCATCAATGAACGTTCAATAAACTGTTTATGAATTTAAAATTAGCTTCTAATTTTTCAACTAACCTAACCACATGGTGGTTGTCTAGTCTCAATAAGGATATTACCGGAACAGTTGAAATTAGATATTTTATTAAATTATTTTAAAATAAATAATTTAAATTCTATCCATTTTAGTCTCAAAACATTTTATTTTTCTTATAAGTCCGACGTTTCGGCCAATCCGGCCATCCTCAGGGACAAGCTACTTAATACAATTTTGGAATTATATAATTTGAAAACTCTAACTCCATGTAGGCTATTCTGCCCAGGTCAAAACAACAATTTCTAATTAGTCAATATTCACTTAAAACCAAAATTAAAATCATTTATCACAGTCACTATTCCTTAAAAACTTTATAAGTGAATAGTGACTGTGTGTTTTTAAATTATATAATTCCAAAATTGTATTAAGTAGCTTGTCCCTGAGGATGGCCGGATTGGCCGAAACGTCGGACTTATAAGAAAAATAAAATGTTTTGAGACTAAAATGGATAGAATTTAAATTATTTATTTTATAAAACATTTACAGAATTTTATTTTCCTATAATTTTCAAACAAGTACTTTTCATCGCCCCCCCAAAAAAATTCACTTTTACTTTTCATTTTCACACTCCTTCCATTGCGAACTCCCTAATCACTCGAACCCCCTAGTTTTTGGCATTGTTTCTCTTCTATTCCTGACGGTCCTCCGGGGCGCCTGGGTAGGGGGGGGTGAAGGCCACTATACCAGCTAATGTAGAATGTTATTAGTGTGCTACGAATGGGTAGTTGCTCTACACGCCTGTAACACTCCATTTTAACTAAGATCAAATTTACTCAATGTATTATATAATATACAGTTGTAAATTTCAATAAAGATATTAAAAAAAAAAAACTTTTCATTCCTAAATACAAATAAAGAGAAAATAAGAAGGTCTCCTCTCAGTGACAGATCTGCTGCTTACCATTCTCTTATATAATTAATAATTCTCAGTTTTCTGTATAAAAGGACTTATTTCTATAGACAGTGTTGAGAAAAATGAGATTAAAAAAAAATCGTTTTTTTATATAGAATCCTTTAAATAACCTATATTACAGTGTAAATAAATCACTTAATAAACTTTTAAAAAACTAGTAAACAAAATTTATATTTTTCAATATCGATTTACGTTAAATCGAGCTTTTAGACATAACTTTGCACAGGAAACCCAATTTTTTTTTTTAATGTAACCCATTATTTTGTATCAATAAAGCATGAAATAAATTATAAAGTTTAAGAGGAAATTTCTTTTAATAAATAACACAGAAATGGACTTCACTTCGAAAGAACCTGTCAAAGATTTGCTAAGTAAATTATAGTGAGAGTGGTGGGAATAGGGTGATGCCACCACCAGGGTGTTTGGGCTCACTTAGCCCTTCTTTGTAGTCTCCTGTCGATATGTCAAGATGGCTGTGGGAGTCCCAGCTTCCCTTCTAATGGATTATTTATACTACACTCCTTCCGTTATCCCTTTTAAATATATTTTAGCTGGGAAAAAGTATTTGAAATATTCTATCCGTAAAGTTTAACAATCTAATCTCTTCGGTGTAACTCAAGTCTAGGAATGATTGTAAACTCTTTTCTTGTATACGGAGGCCAGGAAGGTATTAGCACTTAATGTAATGTTCAAATCTCTTAAACGCCATCAGACGGTGTAAAAAATAAAATCAAATTAACTTCAAAAAAGAATCGATGACGTTAAACGAAGGGCGATTTTTGGTAAATTGAGAAGTGTGAGTGTATCTAGGTAAAAAGAAAACCTCATAGGATGGTATAGCTACTCGATTATCGACTTCAATGGGAATATTTTTAATTTCCTTTTTATGAAGCCTTAAAAATTTTTTTCATCATAAAATAATCATTTGATTGAAATAATAATATCAAAGCGATGAAATAAACAAACCATAAGTTTCAATAAATAAATTTAAATTTTATCCATTATAGTCTCAAAACATTTTATTCTCTTAATAAGACCGACGTTTCGTCCGATTCGGACATCAGGGACAATCTACTATTACAAGACAACTTTTATTACATTTATGGTCCTCAACAATTCAAAATAAATTTATCTTACCTTAATACAATTTCAGAACTAAATAATTTAAAAACACAACTTAGGTAAACATATAATTTTTGTTAATAAGCATATCCTAGATTATGCCTAATTAGTCAATTTTCACATTGAAACAAAAATTAAAATTTTTTATCAGTTACTTTTTTGTTAAAATTTATCACAACAATGTTTTCTAACCTTTCCTTCCACTCAGTTCAAGCATTAAAATTATTTATTATAACTATATTTTTAGTTAAATTTCCTCTTTATTTTATTAGTAAAATTCTTATCAAGCTTAAGTATAATTATCAACATTTCATAATTTAAATTTTACTTAATTTGATTTGTACTATTCAGACATCGCATGGGTTGGCATGAGGGAGACAGCACTCAGTGGTGCATCTTCCAGACATTCAAATAAATTCTTTTATTACACTAAGAGGTCCCTCATCCAACTCCTTTTCAGCCTAGGCTGAGTTGCGTCAGGGATGTCATTTGTTGCCATTTGTCGTACAAATTTATTGAAATGTTCATGCAGTGTGTGTTGTGAAACCGTTTGAGCCATAAGAATGCCGTTCGTTACAATCGGAATGCATAGGTCTATGTGAATGGTCTCGTTTAAAATGTTGAGTAGTAAAAAATTGAGTAATAAAAATTGAATCAGTGTCTTCAAGTTCACAAATTTGGCAGGCGTTAAGTACGTATGGGTTTTATTAAGTAATTGAATACGTTAAGTTTCTGCCTGAGGGCTAAATTTAAAACGTCTGTGTAGTATAGAATATAATTGTCTCATTCGGAAATTTAGCGTTTTACATTTTGTCTTGACGTTTTGGCCCTGTGTCCAACCTTCTGGTCATTGGTACTGTTGTAATTGCGTTTTGAAATATGATTTTGTATAAAAAAAAAAAATTAAATGTTTCTTAATTTTCAACTAAAACAATTATATATAATACTTTTTAATATTGTGTAATATTACATTATATCATATAATTTCAGACATTCGAAATAAAAATTTCAGAGCCCATTCAATGTTCACAGGTATATAAATAAGATGATAAAATAATAATAATAAAAAAATTAAATTTTCTTCTACAGTTCTACAAGGAGGTGAATGGTCTTTTTTCTTTCCTCTTTCTTCCCTTTTCTAATGAAAACACACGTTCAATAAAAATTAAACGAAATTATTAAAGAATAGAAATATATAAATAAATAAAAAATAATATAACCAGAGCTATTTTAACAAACAAATAGACACAAAAAAAAAACTATTAAACAAATTAAAAAAGATATAAATGAATTTAAAAAAAAAAATTAAAATCTGTACCACTACAAGCCATGAAGGGTCAGGGGTGCAGTACCTTGTAAGAAAGTACTGTTACTAGATCAACGGTTGTGCAAGGAGGTGATTTGGTCAGAATCACGCTCCTTTAAATAAATTTCCGTTCTTTGTACCCCCCGGCCAGCGGCTCCTGGGCCAATTTAGTAACCCCCGTCCTCAGCGGACCTA
>NW_027111044.1:342946-356746 GCF_000696795.3 Halyomorpha halys | reverse complement strand
GTTTGATTTCATTTATTTTTTTCCTAGCTAATCAGATTTAAAAAATAATATTGTCAAGGCATAAAAAGAAATTTTGTGTTTATATACATGTGTATGTGTGTGTATGTGTGTGTGTATATACACACACACACAGGTATATATTAATATTGTTCTGGAATATGTCCTATCTCTATAGGAAGTTTGGTGAGTCAATAATAGATTATATTATATTAAATTTTTATTCAGGGCGATCAACATCTTGGTTATTACACACTTTTTACTTCATCTATCTTCTTGTCTTTGACATTTGATGGTTGAATGTAGACTATTTCCTTTTTTACACTGGTCAGTATTGGTGGTATAATAATAATAGATACAGTACAAAATACAAAAAGCAGAAGATTTCTAGAAGCTATCTATATATATAACAAAAAAACATACAAAATACAGCAAACTACAAAACTGACATTAAACACATAAATACACATTACGCCGACATTATAAATAGACTCAAATTATAAACATAAAAATATGATGAAATAAACGGGTTTAAGTAAAAAATCACTAAGTTAATGTTAAATACAAAGCAGGACTTGTAAAATACAGGGAGGTAACCAAACAGCATACTGGACATGAGATAAGGTCCAAAGAGGTAGTAAGGAAATATAGAGTGATGGCTGTGCTAAGGAGAAGTGAAGAAATTATGAGGTGAATATAATTGTGTGAACTATAATGAATAGAGATGGACATTGTAGTTATGTAATTATTATAGGTTTAAGGTGCATGAATATGGGACAGTGGTCCCGAAACGTTGTACCATGTGGTGATAATTTTAATAAATAAATTTCATTAAATTGAAAGTCATTAACCTCAAAAGAATATTTTTTAAAGAATTAATATTGTTATATTTTCAATAAAGGACGTCAGAAACAAAAAGTTATAACACGAAAATAGAAATAAGAATAAACACAATCTGAAAACTTCAAAATATATGTTTCAGAGGTTCCGCCTTCGACCCTGGGCAAAAGTATATTTTTAGGGAAGAAAATACTACGAACAACTCGTATAAAAATGACGACCTAATGATATAATAATAGTGAGAACGATTTGGCAATATTTTGGGAATATACGCCACAATTGGATGATGAAGCAATCGAAGGTGGGCCGTAATTGGTGGCCGGGTGCGATTTAGCCGTCACCTTGCTACAGACATACAATATACCTCCAGGTACCTTGGAGTACAAACAAGAGGCGCCCTCCAAAGAGGCGGAAGTAATCAGGAATGGCCCGCTCCTAGCTGATGTCATAGCGAAGGATAATGTAAGGACCTCTCTTATTGGCCCATCCTGGCCTATGACATCACACCGTTTAGGGGGCGATCGTGGGTGTTCATCCGATTGGCCTTCGAGCTGCGATTATTTTAAGGCATATTGCTAATTTTTTTTTTTTTTTTATCTTTCATTTTTAATTTCGAGGTTTATGATGAAACTTAATAACCTAAATCACTCTGAAAATAGATATTATTCATTCTATTGCCCAGAGAGAAGAAAAATAATAAAGCTTAGCATAGCAAGATTTTAAATCGATTCACAAGAGGGACGAACCACCCAAACCCACTAGATTCTAACCTTGCTTCCATTCCTGGTAATCCTCCGAGACGCCTGAAAAGAAGATGGCCACGAGAACTGCTAATGTAAAACGTCATTAGAGAGCTACCAATGGGTAGTTTCTCTACACGACTGTAACACTCCATTTTAACTGATACCAAATTTACAAAAAAATGTATTATATTGTACAGTTGTAAATAGCAATAAATATTTTTTTTAAATATTTATTTATTGCTATTTACAACTGTACATAATAATACATTTAGTAAATCTGATCTAAGTTAAATTGGAGTGTTACAGGTGTGTAGAGAAACTACCCATTGGCACTCTAATGACATTTTACATTAGCTGGTCTCCCATCTTCTTTTCAGGCGCCTCGGAGGATTGTCAGGAACGGAAGAGGATGCAAGATTAGAAACTATGGGGTTTGAGTGGTTAGAGAGTTTATAATGGAAGGAGTGATATCTGGTTCGGGCTAGATGGGTTAAATAGGGAACATTAAGGTCTTTATGTATGATTTTATTTGTGACAAAGTAAGGAGCATTGAGGATTTTACGAAGGATTTTGGATTGTAAGGATTGAATACGAGAGGAATTCGAAGGTTTAGTGAAGCCCCAAAGCTCAACTCCATATATCCAGATTGTTGTTATGACAGTCATGTAGATCAGTCTTTTGTAATGTGTTGGAAGTTTAGACCGTTTGTCTAGTAAGTGCTGTAATAGTCGAAATCGACGTGCAGTTTCCTGTCTTTTCAGTCTGGTGTGAAGATTCCAGGTTAATCGCTTGTATAAATAAATTAAAAAAAAAAACATGTGAAAGTTTATCAGGATTATTTTGCGGTCAGCAAAGAAACAACTTAAATAAACAAAAAATATTTATTCAAGCCGACGTTTCGACCTGATTTTCAGGTCTTCATCAGGGCTATAAAAACAAAAAGACAACAACCATTATTTAGAAAGAAAAAAAAATTATATAAATAAAAATAAAATAAATAATAGACTAAAAATTTGGAAATATACACAATCATGAAATGAAAATATAAATTATTTGATCACTAACTATGGACAAGACAGTAGTAGATTGATTACATCATTATTTATATACATATAAATGTGAGTAATAAATAAATGTTACAGTGGAAAGAATCTATAAAGAATTAGTTAAAGAAATTAGGAATGAATATTGTTATAAATTGCAGGAAAAGCCGCTAGAGTGCAGGTAGGCAAAAGGCGTTGTATAAACAGAAATCTAAAGGTCAAAAGATCGTAGATATAAAATAGCCAATGTGAAAGTAAAAAAAGAAAAAGGAAAAAAAGGCCAACATAAAAAGGTGTAAAATGTAAAATAATGAGAGCCCAAAAAATAATAAAATGTATCAATGTATAAAGGGCGTGTAAAAAACGGATATATTAATGTTGAGTATGTAAAAAACAATGTTATAAAAAAAATTAAAAGAAATATGGAGAATAGGAAATGAAGAAATAAGAGAGAAAAAAATACACCAAAAATGGTGTATGTTAATAATAAAACAAACCACTCTCAAACAGTCATATAATAAATAATTAATCTAATAATACAAATGTTTTTGCATCTGTAGAACTCTATATCTAGACTATTGATATTGCATTTGCTAAATTCTACAGCTCACCTCTTTATAAGATCTACGAAACATGACCTATTCTCGCCGTAGGTGGAAAAAGCAGACGAAACGTGATGTTAGCCACAACGCGACAGGAATGGCAAAACCATTTCGTATCATTCTCGTTAGCACGGAGTGATGCAAAAGCACTGGCCTCGAAGCTAAACGTGAGCCGTAGTTCATGGGATGGTGTGAATGTTGAGGGGCCACGTGAATCCATTCAGATAGCGAACTAAAGCAAAATCGATACTTTTTAATCGATTTTTTGGTTTATGTATTAATTTATTGTATCGTCCTTAATTTAAATAAATTAGTATCTACCGTACGAACTATAAAATATACCGTAAAAACAAGACTGCACTAACATAATCATTCAATTTCATTTATTTCTCAAAAAAATATAAATAAACGCTATTAACGAAAAAAAAAGTTTAAATATAAACAAATTGCAAATCAGGAGGTAATCGGGAGTCCGGTCAGTGAAGATTATAAATAAATAAAAATTTTGTATCTAACCCTAAACTTTTAAATCTCTCAAAAAGATTTTTTTTCTAAACCTAAAAACTGACACTAAACACTTAAATACACATTACGCTGACATTATAAATAGACTGAAATATAAACATATAAATCAGAAGAAATAAACGGGTTTAGAAAAAAAAACACTAAGTTTAATTTTAAATACAAAGCAGGACTTTAAAAAAAACAACGAGGTAACCAAACAGCACACTGGACATGAGATAAGGTCCAAAGAGGTAGTAAGGAAATATAGAGTAATGACTGTGCTACGGAGAAGTGAAGATGCAAAAATAAGTAATGGTACAGTGAGATTAGTGTAAAGATGTGACATGATTTCCTAGATGAAATTCAAATTATGAGGTGAATATAATTGTATGAATTATAATACATAAGGATGAAGATGGTTGTTATGATGGTTTATTATAGCTGTAGGTTTAAAGTACATGAATATGAGACAGTGGTCCCGAAACGTTGTTCTATAATATGATAATTTAATATCAAAACTTATTCATTAAAATAAATTATTTAATTTCTATCCATTTTAGTCTCAACAATTTATATAAAAAATTAAAACATTAGGTAGACATATTTTTTTGTTAATAAATATATCCTACATTATGTCTAATTACCTAATTTTTCAATTTTCACATTAAAAACAAAAATTAAAATTCACTTGTTTTTATTTTGAAAATACAATGATTTTACATAAAGATAATAATACATTCAAAAGGAAAATACTTGAATCCATTTACATATCTGAAAATATTAATTATACAGTGAATTTCAAAATAGATACAAGAAATTTGAACAAACACTATGCAGAGATATTAAGTAAAATTAATTTATGAAAAATATGGGATAAATTAAATGTGGATAAATATAAGAAGCCTTGATGGAAATTTTACTAATGAAATAAAGAGGAAAATTAACAAAAATATTGTTATAATAAATAATTTTAAAGCTTGAACTGAGTGGAGGAAGGTTACAAGCATTGTTGTGATAAAGTTTTATTAGTGACTGTAATAAATTAACGTTAATTTTTGTTTTTAATGTGAAACTTGATTAATAAGGTAATAAGATATAATGTAGGATATACTTATTAATAAAAAAATATGTTTACCTATTGTTTTAATGTTTCATAGAAATTGTTGCATATGATCTGGGCACAATAGCCTGCATGAAGTCTGAGTTTTTAGATTATTTAAAGAAAGATAAATTATAATGTTAAGTATTTTGAATTGTTTAGAATCATACATGTAATAAAAGCTGTTAGATTAGTAGAATATTGGATCAGTGTCTTAGAGCTTCAGAATTTGGTTTAATTATTATTATTATTGTTTATTTATTCATTTTTTTTTTTACGTAGATTAGAAATTTTGCACGATCGTAATACGTTCTCTTACTAAATACCCCCTATATAAGTAAGTGAAACTAAAAATAAAAATATAAACAGGTTTTATGAATGGAATTTTTTTTTTATATTCACTATCCTTCCTGTTTCATTTATATTCATGTATCTATCTTTTAATTTATATTCATGTGTTACCTTCTTAAGTGTACTTATATTAATTATTTTATTATTAATTTTCTATTGTATTTTACACTTTTCTGTATCCCCGCTCATTTGGTATATTTTGTTTCTTAATTACTTACACACATTGTATCCCATTATTTTATACTTTACTTTTTTCCTTTGTTTTTCTATCAGTTTTTTTTTTTTTTTAATATTTCTACTCCCCCTATTTAAATACTTTTTTACTATGTTTACTTTACAAATTATTTTTGTTATTGTGGCATAACTCCCATCCCCACTCCTCCCAATACCAACCGTCACTTTGTTTTTGACTGCCGTCAAAACAGGTATGCATTCTGTCTCATCATTTGATTAGTAATTTTTTTTTTTTTTCATCTCTTTATTTGTACTTTCTTTAATATTTCTTCTCTTATCTATCTGTTACTATTACCCTTTTCATTTACTATTTACAACCTTTAATTTTTCTTATTATATCTTACTTTTCATTTTATACCCCTGTTATTTTACACTTATGTTTTTTTTTTTTTTTTTTTTCCTTTTTGTAACTATAGTGTTTGTATCTTTTTTAGCACTGACGAAGCCCTGCAACGTGGGGCGAAACGTTGGCTCAATAAAATAGTATAATTATTTACTATTTGTTTTTGTTTTTTTTTACCGCACCCGGACCATATTCCATTCATCTATACACACGGTCAATCAATAATCTTCCCATAAACAGGTTTTCTTTTTTTTTTGTTTTTTTTTCTTCAAAGGGCAACTAAAGTCTAGTCTAATAATAAGAAAAGTTATCATAGACTATAATACTGAGGTACTTATAGAATACTTACAACATAATGATTAAAGCCAAATAATTAATTAGTCATATTCAAACTTTTCCAATTCAATTAATATTCTTTTAATGCCAACACAAACCAAAAAGGTAGGTGAGAAAAAAACCTAAGAGATGTTTCTCACAGACCATAATAACTAGGAACAATAGATACGAAAAATATATATCGAAGTTGGGATGACTCGACAGTAGCCAGAAATCGACAGTTAGCCACTGCCTACGTGATAGGAATCCACATTCTTCGGAGGACAGCCCATTCATCAGCTGATTAGTCAACAGGTTCGGGGAAGGAATGCAGTCAGTATTAATGGCCAATAATATTCATATTTAGGAACGTATCCAAGTGGGCGGCGCTAAGGGGCTGAGGAGGAATAAGAAAGAATAACTAATTACACAATAAAGAATGAATAATAATAATAATAATAGTTTTGGGGGTCAATGATGGCCCCCCTTCCACAGGAAGGCCACTTGCTGTAAATCCGAAATCCTACAAATCCTTGATAAACCAAGATAAATAATCTAAAAATTTCTTTTACATATATGTATATATAGTTGACGGTAAAGATTTAAATATAAGAAGATGATCAGGGTTGCGGTCAAAAAAAGAACAAATAGTTTAAAACTATTTTAATGCCCGACGTTTCGCCCCACTTCGTAGAACTTCATCAGGGCTGTTCAAAGCGAACGGTTGAGCAGCATTGAGAAGCTAACCGTTCGCTTTGAACAGCCCTGATGAAGTTCTACGAAGTGGGGCGAAACGTCGGACATTAAAATAGTTTTAAACTATTTGTTCTTTTTTTGACCGTAACCCTGACCATCTTCTTATATTTAAAAATTTCTTTATTTATGTTGAATGAAGTTAATTTACAAGATTTAAAACAATATATTTACACCCTATTGAGGTATTTTTGAAAAATCTATTTATTGAATAATTTTATTTAATTTATATTTACAACAAGTAAATTTGATGTTAGTTATACAATGAAATGATACAGACATGATGTTCCGGGTAACCTACGGCAACCGAAAGGTTGAATCGGAAAGGCTGACATGTATGAGATTAGTAGCGCCCCATGTGGCCAACAGCCAAATCTCACCTTCTCCAGTGCTCTTGGTGGCAAGAGAAGTAACCCAGATGAATGTGAGATGAGTGTGAGATAGCCATCTTGTCTTCAACCAGAGAAGCGTCCATCCTTTCTTTTTATTCACTCATATACGGTAATATTCACCATGAGTGAGTAGATTTATTTCAGTGGTTCCCAGCAGCAGAGGGAGGAGAGGCTTGGAGATGCGGGGAGAGGAAAGAAGAAAGAAGTAAGTCCACATAGCAATAGTTAACATCCACATCATCATCAACCACCTCAATGTTAGATCTACATTTTCCACAGCCCAGTCATACAAAATTCTACCAACAATCTAATGTTTTCTTTCAGGCACCTCATGTAACATAAAACAATAGAATTTAATCATGTTTCATTTTTCAATTATACAGTCCACTCAAACCCAACCAGCCAACCAAAAGTGAAGTGTGTCTTACAATGCGGTTGAAGGCATCCTTCATACACATGAAGAGGATCTATCCATTGATAGAACTGTAATAAAATTACTAGAGAAGAATATTATGTAATGAAGGAGAAGACAGATTAGAAACAAGTGGATTTGGGTGGTTGGTAAGTTTATCCTGGAAGGATTGGTATCTAGTTCTGGCCAAATCGGCAACATATGGAACATTCAGGTCCTGATGGATGACTTGATATGTGACAAACTAAGCGCATTAAGGATTTTGTAGATCAGTCATCTGTAATGAATTGGAAATTTAGACCGTTGTAATAGTCGGAATTGACAAGCAGTTTCCTGCCTTTTCAGTCATGAATAAGGATTCAAAGTCAGTCGCTTGTCCAGATGTATTATTAAAGGATACTGTGGGCCAGGAAGTCATAGGTTAAGACGAAGGGTAAATGTGATTTGGTGGAATTTATTTTAATTAGTTGAAATTTGCTGTAAATAAAAGAAAAGAAAATCAGTAAAAGTGATAAATATTTCAGAACACATAATAATCTTGGGAAGAAACCATTGCTTTGGGGGGGGAGCTTAAGTGGGACTTAAATCATTACTTTAGATTAGAAGATCCCGTGGCCTGTTCTTTTTCAGACGACTCAGAGGTACATCAGGGATTGTTAAGGATGAGATATTAAGAACTAATGGTTTTGGGTGGGTAAGGATTTTGGAATGAAAGGAGGTATATCCATTTCTCGACCTAATTCTGTAACCAATAGGATGTTGAGGTCTTTATGGATGAGTTTATTTGTGATGTAATAAGGAGCATCAAGGATTTTTTGACTGTAAGGATTAAATACGGTCCAAATTGGTCTGATTATCTTAGTATATAAGAGTTTTTGTAGTTAATGGAAAGTTGAGAACAGTTTGTAAAGTAGGTGTTGCAGTAATTAGAATCTACAAGAGACTTTTAAGATATAAAATCTAAAACTAGAGTTATTAATTGCTTTAAAAAGTTAGAGAACACATAGATTCGTATATATATAATCATCAAATACATCCAGAGCAATTTTTTTTTTTACTGAAAAGGAGTCTTCAAGGGACTATTTACCCGTTTTATGCGAGCATAGCGTGCATATAATAAAAAATATATAGAAATAATTTAATAAAATTATGTATCAAGACAGTGTAAAGCTAAGGACCTTCTTTATCCGTCTCTTTGGCATGGACGATATGAAAGGAACCTGAGAATCTTGTTAGTGCGATTGGAAATGGGAGAGGGCTCCGAGGGCGTTAGGTCAAGCAATGACACTAAATCAGCCAATCAAAAAAATTATAGTTTCCTTACTAGGGCGATTATTATCTCGTCAATAAAAATAGTTATATTATTTTTTAAAAATTAAATTTACAACTGTGTTATAAATACAAACATGTAAAGGTATATTACATTTTTCAAGACTTTTAGTATGTCAAAAATATTCTAATACACTGGTACAAGAGCCCAAGAGAAGAAAAAAGGCAATTATCTCATCCCAATTTTTGATTACTTTAATGAAAACTATGTATAATTAATAGTCAAAATTCATAAGTCTGCCAAGTATAGGTAGGGGGAATAAAAAATGGCGGCTGTTTCAAAGCGATTAAAAAAAACTAATTTTTCATTCGGAGCTCTATATCTTAAAAAGTAGGAACAACACAAGAAAACCTAAGAGAAGGTCATTTAAAGAAGCGTAAATTTGCTAAAATATGTGCCCTAATAGAGTTATTTACGTTAAATAGTTTTCGAGATACAGCTCTTTAAAAAGCTACATTTCATAAAAAGCTTGTATAGGACGTACTGAAAGATCAGTAGTTAGTGAATTTATTTGAAAAATTTATATCTCAAAAACCATTTGATGCACAGATGTCTATTAGCACTCAAATGAAAGCTAGTTAAATGAGCTATAATGTAGTTTATGATGTTTATCTTCTTAAAAGTAATAGTTTAAATGAAAATTGCTAAACTAAATTGATTTATAGTTGTTCGGATAAATTTTCATTTGCCAAATTTATATTCGTATGTGAATATCATAAAAACTACTACATCTACGAAGATAAGTGTCATAAACTACTTTATAGTAAGTTAAATTTCATTTATTTTGAGTGTTGGCAGACATATGTGCGTGTTATGGATCTAGAGATATATTTTTTTTCAAAAATCCAGCATTTTATACAAACAACTAGAAATTAACATTTTGTGAGTTTATTATTAACTATATTTTAGTGAATTTAACTAGCTTTAATTTGAGCGCTGGGAGACATCTGTACGTCCTATGGTTTCAGAGATGGACAAATTTACTGTCCGAACTTTTACACTTCTACTTTTCACTTATTTTAGGCATGTAATAAATTACTGTAATCATAACTAAGAAGTAAACATAACATGAAGTTTTGGAAGGAAAGGTTATTAAACAAGTTTCTCAGAAAATCCGCTAGGAGCTCTTATGCATTTATCATTTAACATGACTTTAAACATGGCTGCTCACAATGCTATAGTTATAACATTTAACATGGTGGAACATTTTACATTTAACATGATATCATGAATATCCCTTTAATATACTTATTACGTAGATCGAAGTAAATCCAAATTATGGAAGCTTGATACACACAATATTGAGCAATGCTTGGGCACCCTATGCTCCAGGAAATCCCAAGATAATGTCATAGAGAAAGTGAAACTGTGACTCAAGGCGCGGACCGGACACGAGAAACAACTTTTATTTAAGGAATTTCTTTCTCTATATTCCCTCAACCAAATATTATTTGGTACTATTAGTATAATAGTATTCCTAACAGTATTTTTTAATTTATTTATGTTTAGGATCATGACAAGATAGTTGACAGGGATAATATATATGAGCAGATGGTTGGGTGGAGCGGTCACAATAAAACACAAATAGGTTGAAATAACTTTTTTAATAGTGCCAACGTTTCGACCAGAATTTCCAGCCTTCATCAGGGCTAAGACCAAAGAACAAAACGAAAAAAAAAAATAATAAACAAAAATTGTATACAGAATGAATTAAGTAGAGGGTAGTACTTAATTTATTATTATGTATATTTACAAGTTTTTTAATTATTTTATATTTATTTTTTATGGCCTCTGAATTAAGATTGTTATTTCGTTTTGTTTTTCGGCCCCGATGAAGGACTGAAAATCAGGTGGAAACAAATAAATAAGTTTTTTTTTTTTTTTAATTTTTATTTATTTATTGATATTTACAACTGTATAAAAAGTACAACAAGTAAATTTGATCATAATGACATAATGATATGATACAGAATGTAGAGAAACTACCCAGTAGTAGAACTCTAAAAACAGTTTACAATATAAAGTCACGAGGCCATCTTCTTTTCAGGCGCCTCGGAGGATTGCCAGAAATGGAAGAGGAAGCAAGGTTAGAAACTAGTGGGTTTGGGAAATAAATAAGTAAATACGTTTTGTATTATTTGTGTATTGGCTGAACGCACCCTCAGTATCTCCTCAAAATTATTTTTAAAATGTTTTTGTATACGATCGCACTGTTATGTGACGCAACTAAAGCTAAAATCAGTTCTTAATTGAAAATATCTTAGTTAAATAATAATTAGAATTTAATGTATTTCCAGCCATCCAAACCCACTTGTTTCTAACCTGGCTTCTCCTTCATTACCTTATAATCCTCCTAGGCGTCTGAAAAGAAGATGGCCTCTAGACCTTCTACTTTAGAAATGTTATCGGAGTTCTATCAGTGGGTAGATTCTCCACATGTTTGTATCATGCCATTATGTCACCTACAGCAAATTTACATGTTGTATATATTTTTATACATTTGTAAATTATAATTATGATTATATCAAAGAATAAATTATAAAATTATGCAGTGTAAATGCAGCTGAATTGCATGCAATAGCCTCAGCACTCCACTTCTCCAGGACAATGACGAATACTAACATAGTTATCATTACCGACTCTTCACTAAAAACCATGAAGATCATTTACCCGAAACACCCGGCAATCATAAAAATTCACAATTATACCAACATGCTCGAAAACTTGGGAAAAACTGTTTTCTTTATATGGGTGCCGGGTCACGTGGGGATCACTGGAAATGAACTGGCGGACATTGCAGCTAAACAAGCACTTGCTCTTCCAGGTCAGGGCACGGCCATTCTGACATCACAAGAAATAAGTCTTCCGATGAAAAATGAAATACCAGCTAGTTGGCAAGCCATGTGGGATGAAAGCCCGCCAAGCAAATTAAAAAAATCATGGACCACATCAAACCGTTCCAATCGCAGGGAGGAGGTAGCTATTGCCAGATTAAGAATAGGTCATACAAGTTTAACTCATGCATATCTGATCAGTAAGCAGCCACCGCCAAAATGTCAATACTGCAACAGTGTACTTACGATCAGTCACATATTTGAAGAATGTCATTTATATTCCATGAACTTCAATAGATTGGGAGTAGGACCGAGTGTATTGGATGCTCTGAATGATGACCAGGAGAACGTGGAAATGGTCTTAGTTTTCTTTAAAAGGAATGGCCTTTTGAATAAGATTTAAACCCGAAAATTTGTTATACGTACTAAATAACTCTAAAAGAAGTAACAATTTAAATTTTTTCGTAATTACTTAAAGAGAAAAATAAAGTGAAATAGAATTATAACGAGCGAAAGATGGGCGTTGATGACCTCAGGGTTTTACGCCTTAAAGCCCTACCCAACAACAGATTATTTAAAAAAAAAATTATTTGCAATTGAAAGAAAAATAATAAATTATTTTCTGTAATATATAAAAGACGAATCTTCGCATTATTCCTATAATGCATATAATAAAGAAGAAGAATTTTTTTTTTAAATAAATAGAATTTAAATTTTAAAATTCAACAATGTTACATTAGCTATCGTTCACAAACGATCCAGTCGCATTGCGTGAGCGCGCAGCTTTAAGATGGATGACATCTGTCATGCCAGACATTCCAGAAAGCACTGTAATGACACATCTCGCGACCGCATATTAGAGATCACGAAGGCCACGTCCTTGCCACGGAGGACCAGAAGGTGGCGACATCTGGCCGACCATTACAGTATCGGATGCTGCAAAAGGAAGATGAAGACAGCAACATGATTGGATGCATCGCAATATTGGTGCATTAGATGAGGATGTACCAAGAGATCTCATTGTATGCAAATGGAGGCGGGGTCATTAAGTGTTGTGCAGTCTTATCGGTGTTCTCGTCTGTATGATCAGGATTATAGTTGAAGGAGCAATAATTGCTAATGTTGTACTTATGGATCAATGTTACAAGAAACAAATGAGCGAATGTCCATAATTAAGCTAGGAAAATTTGCACTTCATTATTAATAATTTTTAAATTATTGGAATTAACAACACTATATCAAATAAATTAATAATAAAAATACAAAAAGTTAATGTTTCAGTAAACATAATAATCTTGAAAAAGAACCGACCAATGGTGATACTTCAATAAAAGCTTTAAATTAGAAGATACACCAACCATCTTCTTTTCAAAAAGCCTAGGAGAATTATCAGGGATTATTAAGGATGAGAGATTAAAAACTAATGGATTCGGCTGGGTAAGGATATTGGAATGAAAGGAGGTATATCAATGTCGGGCCAAATCTGCAACGAATGAGATATTGTGGTCTTTATGGATGTGTTCATTTGTGACGTAATAAGGAGCATAAAGGATTTTTTAAATGTAAGTTAAGAGCATTTGAGAAGTAGATGTTGTATTAATCAAAATCTACGTGCAGTTTCTTGTCGTTGCAGACTAAAAAATATTTATTAAAAATATTTATTAAACAATTCTGTAACGTTTTGGGCGTTTTACCTTTGGCCATTTTCAAACCTTTTTTCTAATATTAAACCCGGCTCACTTTATTAAAATTATTATGTTTCACGAACACTACTCCATGGGAGTAAAGTTTTCATCTACAATATATTAATTAACATAACATTTAAAATTCATATATTAAAAATATAGATGACTTTTTAAAAAATATATGAATTAATATATTCTAGAAGATTACTTTATTATTAATTTTCCATTATATTTTACACTTTTCTGTATCCCCGCTCATTTGGTATATTTTGTTTCTTAATTACTTACACACATTGTATCCCATTATTTTATACTTTACTTTT
>NW_027111044.1:332146-342889 GCF_000696795.3 Halyomorpha halys | reverse complement strand
TTCATTTTATTTGATCATTTTATTATTTTTTTAATATTTCTTCTCCCCCTATTATGTATATTACCATTTATTGTTCACCTAATTTAAATACTTTTTACTATGTTTACTTTACGAATTATTTTCGTTATTGTAGCATAACTGCCATCCCCACTCCTCCCAATACCAACCGTCACTTTGTTTTTGACTGCCGTCAAAACAGGTATGCGTTCTGTCTCATCATTTGATTTGTATTTTTTTCATCTCTTTATTTGTACTTTCTTTAATATTTATTCTCTTATCTATCTGTTACTATTACTCTTTTCATTTACTATTTACAACCTTTAATTTTTCTTACTATATCTTACTTTTTAACATTTTATACCCCTGTTATTTTACACTTATGTTTTTTTCCTTTTTGTTACTATAGTGTTTGTATCTTGTTTAGCCCTGCAACGTGGGGCGAAACGTTGGCTCAATAAAATAATATAATTATCTACTATTTGAGTTTTTTTTTTACCGCACCCGGACCATATTCCATTCATGAATTAATATATTGTTTTTATTTCTTACAATCTCGGTTTAATGAGGTCCTAAAAACGTGTTTCATAATTAATAATTTTAAAATCGACACCCATCCCCACAAAAAATAAAAATCAACAATAAAGTTGTTACTAATAAGTAAAAAATAATTAAAATCTACTTACTCAAAAGTAAGAAAAGATTCTTCATATAATAAATCAGAAATAACAGCTTACCTGCAAAAAAAAAAAAAAAAAAGATTAGTTCAGAACATCAGACATTAAACATATTATACATGAGTATATAAAATTTGTTGATAAATAAAATGGTTGAGACCGTACAAAAGTAATAATAAAAGTAAGTAATAAACACTCGAAAAAAAAATAGTAAACAACTTATTTTACTTAACAAATAACCCTACGGATCCGGGTCGAGTCCGGTTATATCAGATAATTATTAATTTTGTTACTGTAGCTGTGAGCCAACCATGTAGGTTCGGGAGGCCTCCCGCAGGGTCCAACATAGCCTCATTAAATGGGTACCAATAATAAGGAAAAAATTTGATGGAGCATGATTGAGACCAAATCACCTCCTTGCCCAACCGTCAAATAACAGTACTGCCTTGAAAAGTACTCCACTCCTGTCCCATCATGGGTCGTAATTATAAAAATAGTACAAGAGCCCAAGAGGAGAGAAAAGGCAGTTATCTAACCCCAATTGTTGATTACTTTAATGAAAACTATGTATAATTAATAGTCAAAATTCATGAGTCTGCCAAGTATAGGTATGGGAAATAAAAAATGGCGGCTGTTTCAAAGCGATAAAAAAAAACTAATTTTTCATTCGGAGCTCTATATCTTAAAAAGTATGAACAACACAAGAAAACCTAAGAGAACGTCATTTAAAGAAGAGCAAATTTGCTAAAATGTGAGCCCTAATAGAGTTATTTACGTTAAATAGTTTTCGAAATATAGCTTTTTAAAAAAAGCTGATCAGTATTTAGAGAATTTATTTGTAAAAATCTATATCTCAAAAAATATTTGACGTACAGATGTCTATTACCACTCAAATTAAAGCTAGTTTAATGAGCTATAAAGTATTTTATGATGTTTATCATCGTAGGAGTAATAGCTTAGATGAAATTAGCTAAAATAAATTGATTTATAGTTTTTCGGACAAATTTTCATTTGCCATATTCATATGTGAATATCATAAAAACTACTACCTAGAGATATATTTTTTCAAAAATCCAACATTTTATATGAACAACTAGAAATTAATATTTTGTGAGTTTATTTTGTTAAATATCTTTAATCTACTACTCCTACAAAGATTAAAGTTATTAAATATTTTATACTAAATTTAACTAGCTTTAATTTGAGTCCTGGCAGACATCTGTACGTTCAATGGTTTCTGAAATGAAGTTTTTTACAAATCAAACTTATTGTTCGAACAACTATAAATCAATTTATCTTAGCAAATATCATAAAAACTACTATTCCTACGAAGGTAAAGGTCATAAAATTCTTTATAGTCCATTAAACTAGCTTTAATTTGAGTGCTAATAGACATCTGTACGTCTCATAGTTTCTGAGATATAGATTTCTCAAAATAAATTAACTAACTACTAATCTTTGAGAAGATTTTTAAGAAATTTTGCTTTTTAATAAGCTAGATCTTGAGAACTATTGGACGTAAATAGCTCTTTTAGGGCTAATATTTCAGCAAATTTACTCTTCTTTAAATGACGTTCTCTTAGATTTTCCAATGCTGTTGGTAGTTTTTAAGATATAGAGCTCCGAATGAAAAAGTAATGTTTTTTTAAGGTTCTGAAACAGCCGCCATTTTTTATTCCCCCTACCTATACTTGGCAGACTCATCAGTTTTGACTAGTAATTACACATAGTTTTCATTAAAGTAACCAAAAATTGGGGTGAGATAACTGCCTTTTTTTCTTCCCGGTTCTTGCACTAAAACAACTCTGTATGTTTATATAATAATATATATAATATATATTTATAAACATATAGAGATGTAGCAGAATTCAGAGAGCTAAGATAAGATGTAACATGATGCAATGGCTGCTTTCTAATTCGTGTCTCACTGGCTACCGTTGCCCTTCTCTCTAATCCCTATCTTCATCTTCTATCTAGTCTTTGGATTATGTATTCTATATTGTCTTTGCCAATACATAATTTGTATTATGTATTTACGAACGATTATAAGCTGGATAGTTTCAATAAAAATGAAGATGAAATATTAATACTGAGTATTGTGTCCACGTTAGTTTTTACTATAATAAACGATACCTGACATATTAAATTGTTTTAATGAAAACTATGTGTATTATTATAAGTCAAAATTGATGAGTCTGCTAAGTATAGGTAGGGGGAATAAAAAATAGCGGCTTTTTAAAAACGTAAAAAGTAATTAATTTTTCATTCGGAGCTCTATATCTTAAAAACTACCAACAACACTGGAAAATCTAAGAGAATATCATTTTAAGTAGAGTAAAATTGCCAGTTCTCAAAATATAGCTTTTTAAAATGCAATATCATAAACATGTACAGAACTTACTGAAAGATTAGTAGTTAGTGAATTTATTTTGAAAAATCTATATCTCAAAAACCATTTAACGTACAGATGTCTGTTAGCACTCAAATTAAAGCTAAAATAAATTGATTTATAGTTTTTCAGACAAACTTTCATTTGCCAAATTCATATTCATATGTGAATATCACAAAAACTACTACTCCTACGAAAATAAGTGTCATAAACTACTTTATAGTAAGTTAAATTTCCTTTATTTTGAGTGTCGTCAGACATATGTGCGTCTTATGGGTCTAGAGATATATTTTTTCAGAAATCCAACGTTTTATATGAACAACTAGAAATTAACTTTTTGTGAGTTTATTTTGTCAAATATTATAAAAACTACTACTCCTAAAAAAGATAATAATTATTAACAATTTTATAGTAAATTTAACTAGCTTCAATTTGAATGCTGACAGACATCTGTTACGTCCTATGGTTTCAGAAATAAAGTTTATTTTAGCCCATATCATGAAAACTACTATTCCTACGAAGGTAAAGGTCATAAACTACTTTAGAGTACAATTATTTAGCTTTAATTTGAGTGCTAATAGACATCTAAAGATCACATAGTTTCTGAGATATAGATTTCTCAAAATAAATTAACCAACTACTAATCTTTTAGTAGATTTTTAAGAAATATTTCTATTTAAAAAGCTATATCTCGAGAACTATTGGACGTAAATAGCTCTATTAGGGTTTACATTTTAGCAAATTTACTCTGCTTTAAATGATGTCCTGTTAGGTTTTCTTGTGCTGTAGGTAGTTTTTAAGATAAAGAGCTCCGAATCAAAAATAAATTTTTTTTAAAGTTTCGAAACAGCTGCCTTTTTTTATTCCCCCTACCTATACTTGGCGGACTCATCAATTCATACTAGTAATTATACATAGTTTTCACAGTTCATAGTAATTATCAACGTTTCACCCCACTCTGCAGAGCTTCTTCAGGGCTGATAAGAATGATGTTTTGTTACCAACTGAATATAGTTGCAAATCAAGTTGTTAACAGCACATCATTCTTATCAGCCCTAACGATGATCTGCAAAGTGGGACGAAACGTTAGTTAACAAGAAATAGTTCTCTTTTACTATTTTGATACTTTTATTGACCGCCACCCGCAATATCTTCCTCTAATATAGGTTATACGTTTAATGAATGGAGAGAGACTGCACCCCGAAAAAATTAAATAAAAATAAAGAATGCGCCCCCCCCCACTTAGAGCGAGGAGCAAAATGACGCGATTGTCAAACCGTACCTTTCATCAGGGTGGCCACATCAACAGGTAACGGCGTTGACGTCACAACAGGGTCGCCAACCTCCCTTCACTTAACAGTCCCCGCGGTTCGAAGGTGCTCATTGCGGTTGGGAAAAGTGATTTTATTTTGGAAGAGATTTGCAGAAGGCAGTATTCAGGGTTTATCTTTATTTTCTCTTGTCTGTTCTAAAATGTAATTCAAAAACATTTTTATTTTTCTTACCAGACAAAATTATTACAAATAAAAAGTTAGATAGTTGACCGTAGATTACCGATTGGAGAAGATGGTCAGAGGGGTGTGGTCAGCAATGAAAAATCCAAACTAAAACCAGAAACAACTGTTCATATATTTAAAACAATTCTCAGGACACTGCTGATGTACGTCTGTGAAGTCTAGGGAGTGGCATCCTTCACGAAAAGGAAAAAACTACAATCTTTTCATAATAAAGTCCTAAGAATCGCAGTTAATGCTCCTTGGTTCATAAGAAATAGCCAATTGTATCGCGAATTACAAATGGAGTCAATAGAGGATTATATCAAAAAACGGTTCATGCAGTTCCACTCCCAGTTGCCGACAGTTAAAGGAGCAGTGACCTACAACCTGGGAAACCCAACCTCAACCCGAAGACTGAAGCCCAGACTGCTGCAGGACATTCTTTTATAAATTTTTAATAAATAATAAATTAATTCATAGTCACACTACCTCTATTTACTTATTATTATTATTCATGATTATTTTTTTTTCTTTCTTTTCTTTTCTTTTCCCTTTTTCAAATTAACTTGTTTCTTTTTACTATTAGAAGACAATTGTTTGTTTTATTTAAGTGTACCAATATCATTATTTTTTGTTATAAATTTTACTTTCCTCTTTTATTAAGAAGCATTATTCTTATCTATTTATTTTATTATTATTTTTTTCTTTTAATAAGAACATTTTATATAGTTAGGAGTGTCATTTGTATGACTATACCCCCTCATAATCAACTGTTAAAAAATATATATAATATAAGTTATATCAACCATGTAAGGCCCTCCAGGCCGATCTGGTATAAAAAAAATAAATAAATAAAATGAAATATATTTACTTATGCCGACGTTTCGACATAAGTTTCATATCTTCATCAGGGGTCAATTGAGTCAAGCGGGGAATATGGAGTCAACTCAGGTCGAAAGTAGGCATAAAAAAATATTTTTTTGTTTATTCATGTTTTTTTTTGGTGAACCCCGACCATCTTCTCCAATAAATTATTACAAATAAACAACATTCAGAAAAAAACAATAATGTCGTTGAAAGAATCGTAATTCAAAAAGTATCTGTAAGAAAAAAAAATTAAAATGCTGAATTTGGAACAATCTTAATCGTACTAAAAAAATATTCTCAGAGGAATATTGTTCTCAGTGTAGTGTTTTATAAAACAGTATCTCGGGAACTATTGAACATAAATAGCTTTACTGAGGCTCATATTATAACACAAGAAAGCCTAAGAGAACGTCATTTATAGAAAAGTAAATTTTCTAAAATATGAGCCCTAATAGAGTTATTTAGGTTAAATAGTTTTCGAGATATAGCTTGCTAAAAAGTATTTTAAAACATTTTATAAAAAATGTTTAAGGGGCGTACTAAAAGATCATTTGACGTACAGATGTCTATTAGCACTAAAATTAATTTATTTTAGCAAATATCATGATAACTACTCTTCCTACAAAGGAAAAGGTTATAAACTTCTTTATAGTCCATTAAACTAGCTTTAATTTGAATGCTAATAGACATCTGTACGTCACATAGTTCCTGAGATATTGATTTCTCAAAATAAATTAACTAACTACTAATTATTCAGTTGATTTTTTAAGAAATTTTGGTTTTTATAAAGCTATATCTCGAGGACAATTGGAAGTAAATAGCTTTTTTAGGGCTATTTATATTTCAATATTAAACATAAATTTTGACTAGTAATTATACACAGTTTTTCTTGAAGTAATCAAAAATTGGGGTGAGATAACTGCCTTTTTTTCTTCCCGGCTCTTGTACTATTAGTTTGTACTGTATTTCATATATTTTATCTTTTTATATGTTATTATTTCCGTTTTCATTTATTGCCTATGAAATTTTATTATTATTATTATATGTTTAAGTTTCATTATATAACCTTTTAATTTTTCATTTACTTTGTTTCACTTATGTTTATATCAATTAAGTGTTTGTATCTTTTTGAGCCCTGATGGAAGGCCTGTAACGTGAGGCGAAACAATCTTCCATGTATTATTGCACACAGTGAATGAGCGATCTCCCAAAAAAACAAATAAAATAAAAGATTTATAGAGAACATTCCTTATCTACTATCAAATATATTAGGCGATAGTTTATCTGTCCAACACAATAAATTATCACAACTATCTGCAAACTATAGCTATGTTTTTATACATTTTCTTTTTTTAATCCTCGGTTCTAAAAGGTTATTTACATAAAAATAAAATTAAACATCCACTGGTGTTAGTATAATAGATTAATAGTAAGGCCTCAAAAGGTGTATAAATTATCTCACCGACATTAATAACATTATAAATAAAAAAAAAAAAGTACACAAAAACTCTCTAATGAAGCCATTATGAGCGGACAACGGCATCGTGGGTTTTCATAGTCGACTTTAAATCGATTTTTTCCCCCTTCCGATAGGACAAAATAAAAACATAAAATAAACACGGGCGCATAGAGATAGGAAAAATAAAAAATAATATACTAGGAAAAAGAAGAAGTTGAGGAGTAGTGGAGTGGAAGCCGGCCTCGGAAACGCCCTTGGCCGAAGAACTGGATGACATCACCGACAGCCTTGTTTGGTATCTTCTAGGATAATACATCCAATGCGTAATTTTTTTTTTTTTCAAAATGGGACAATAATAGGGAAGCCCCTCATTGGATGCACAAGGTCAGTTATATCTGCGATGTTTATCTACGGCAAGGAAAAATAATACAGGATAATCATTGAGGAAGTTAGAAGGATATTACAGAATAAATTTACTTAAAATTAGTCAGTAATTAAACAGATGAAATGAAATGAAAAAAATATTGTATTCTGGGATGAATGACCTCTAAGAATAAATATATGCTTTGAGATTTTATTTAAAAAATTGTAATTTCCAATATTTCATTTTGAGATATTTTTTTTCCACTAAAAAAAATTCTTAGTACATATAATTTTAATTTATGACTGCTTCAAAGTTACATCCATTTATCTATTGATTTTCTAGATGGGGTGGTTTCTATCAATTTGGAATTGGAATTGGGATCTAGTTGGGGGGGGGGGGAACTAGTCTTATAGGTGAACCTGTTTGTTTTTCCCAACCCATCTTGAAAGCAAAATTGTCTACTGAATACATATTTATACTTATGTTACATAAGTTTTTGTAAAACTTATTTATATGTTTTTTAAAAAAAAAATTATTTATTTTTTGATTGTTCTATTGCCTGTGGCATTTAATTTTTGATATTGATTGATATTTTTATTTATTGATAATTTCGTTTGATTTCCATTGCATTTGTGTAACGCAACGTTTGTTGCAGGTATGAGAGAATAGAATAGAGAGAATAGCATAGATAGGGTTGAGAACAAAATAAATAGAGGAATGAATGAATAATTTTTATAGTTAAGTAATTAATTAATTTTTTATAGTTATAGTAATTTACTCACTACATCAATTCTAATTGTAACTTTGTAAAATGTAAATTGTAATTGTAATTGCAACTTTGTGAACTTGACAATTGTTATCAACTAACTTTGTAAATCCAGTGTAAATGGCTCAAGTAGTTTAAACACTTACATAAAAGAAAAAAAAAATGAGAAATTTATAAATAACCTCTAGACGACAGGATATTAGGAAATTATAAAAGGCGAAATGAACGTAGAAAAGATGCAATGTCAGTAATATAATACAATAAGGAGTTGTAAAAAAAAAAAATAATAACAATACATAATTATGGATGCAAAAAAAAAAAAATACTTCATCACTTAATTTTTCATATATAATAAATTTATTAGTTTAATTAATTATAGTATAAAACATTTTTTCAAAGTTTATTATCGTAATTTTGAATTTAATGAAGAATAACCATTAATTTTGTTGTTTAAAGTCAGAGGACTTTTTTAAAGAGACCCTAGTAGTTTAAACACTTAAATAAAAAAAATATAAAATAAAAAAAATTCGAGAAAATTATAAATAAACTGTAGACGACAGGATATTAGGATATTATAAAAGGCGAAATGAACGTAGAAAAGATGCAAGGTTAGTAATATTATATTGTAAATTTATTAGTTTAATTAATTATAGTATAAAACATTTTTTTGAAGTTTATTATCGTAATTTTGAATTTAATAAAGAATAAGTATTTGCTGTTTAAAGTCAAAGGACTTATTTGGGGGTTCAATTTTTTTTTTTTTAATTTTGACTGCTACTGTTTGGCGTATAATATATACATCGTACATTTCACTAGAATGTGAATGTCCCAATCCTGACATCTGGGAATAGCAACCGATTTACTCAACAGCTGGAGTAGAGGTACTTCATCGCTCGCCCGAGCGTTCGGAAAGTAATACTTGAAATTCTAGAAATAAAATCACAATAACATAAGATTGTAATTAATAATTCCAATTACTTTTGATGAATTAGTAGTAGTAATTATTAATTACAATTACTTGTAAATGTTTTTAATTGTAATTTACACTATTTGCTGCTTTCGATAGATCGTTCATTATCCGAGCCTCATCCTTATGGAACTCCATCCCTTCCAACATCCGTCGCTCCAATACCCTCCCTACTTTTAAATCCCACCTGTTCAATCATTTCCTATCCATTCGGACTCCATAAAATTGTCAATTAATATAATTGTAAATATGTATGTTAACTATAATATCATTCTTAATTATTATTACATCGTTTTCTTTTCTCTTTTTTATTTATATATTTTTTTTTTTTTTATTCGTCAACTGATAAAAGTGAGGAAGTAACCTATAATTATTTTTTATAATGAATGTTTATATTTCTTTATACTTTTTGTTTAAGTATCTCTGAGGCTCCTCACCTATTGATTTCTCTGTATTATTCTAAAGGCCCTTGTTCCAGAATAAAGAAAGTATTATTATTATTAATTGGTTGGTAATTCTAATTGTACTTTTTACCCAATTTAACAGATATTTTTAAATACATTTTCTAGTATACTTTTACTTTCCAAACAGAATTCCATAGAAAGTCGTAGCTTCGCAGAGAACCTCTTATAGATCCTGCCATTAATCCTGGAGCAAGAAGATATCGGGACACCCGGGGCTAGAAAGCCCCTGACAGCTGATCATCTGAAGGTCTCCGGTAAATCTTTTCCGCTCCGGCCGTCCGAAGCCAACGGTCCGTCCTGATTGGGCACATCTTATGGCAGGGTCACGAGCGATCAATAAATGTGGACATAACCGGCTGTTCTGTCCAAGGCCCTCAGGTTTTATGATTTTGGAGGGGGGGGGGGTTTAAGGATGGGGGACCCTTTAATTAAGTCAATCCTCATCTATACGTCAGAGATGTCACTCAGAATCACACTACTTATATACAAAGCAATCCTAAGACCTTAACTACTACACAGAGCATCTCACTACATTTCCGAAACCTAACAGATCTGAAATCACTACAAGAATGCCAGAATAGCACACTACAGAAGATCTGCAGAGGAACATCACTAGAGAGACGTAACATGACGCACATTCACAACGAACTACAACAGCACATCACACAGGGACACATCAAGTTCTTTGGCAGTCTCCCTACTTCCTTCAATCTAATTTTCCGATCAATCACCCAATCCCCCCTTTCTGCGAAGTGGCAGGACAGGAAGGGCTCCCCAAAACCCCATAAACATAACCCTTAAACTCCTCTTTTCCTTGTCCTCCCTGTCCCTTCTCCTACTATTTTTCGACTTCTGACTTTTTTTTTTATTCTTCACTAATTATCTTTCGTCTGTAACTATTAATTGTTTTTCTTTATACAATCATTACGAGGAGGCCCCTCACCTCCAAATATTTCTAATCGAACTCTCACGGAACGGACATATCAAAACATCAGATAAGTATTTCATCGGATACCTTCAAGTACCAACGGTAAAAAAGGTAGTATCCAATCTTAATTATGTAACCATACGTAATGATACTTATTAATTTAATTAATACGTTGGTTAATATATTAGTTAATTAATAATTGACAGTTACGTTCTCGTTCTCATATTTCTTACATTATTCATTTCCCATTCTCCATATATCTTCTTTTTCTACCTTTTTCCTATTTTATATATGTATATATTGCTATGTATCGAGCTTTGGACATCCGGGATACTATTAAGGTGTTTCGTCATCTGCTCCTGATCAGGG
>NW_027111044.1:330785-331133 GCF_000696795.3 Halyomorpha halys | reverse complement strand
TATATAAGTTAATACTCACACTGTAATTCAGATATATGTCACTCACTCACTATATTTCATTTCCTGTCATATTGTTCAATTTGTACATTCAAATTTGTTTTCCAGTTTTTTAGACAATACTTCCATATCTTATATTATACATACCTTCTTACCTACATAATATTATATTTCATCTACAACTGTTATCAATCTGCTACTGTCTAATTCTATGATTATCAATAAATTATTTTGTATTATTCAATTCAATATTTTATATAATTCCAAATTTGTTTGTATACTACTTCTTTTCAATTTTATGTTTCTCTAAATGATGGTTGTTATCTCTTTTGTTCGTTAGCCCTGAAGAAG
>NW_027111044.1:327257-329050 GCF_000696795.3 Halyomorpha halys | reverse complement strand
ATGGGACCGAGGATACTACCTTGAGGAACACCAGCGGATTGAAAATAGAGGGATGAATAGGAACCATTGTGGTTTACTTGGAATAATCTATTAGTAAGAAAGGAACGGATGATGAGAAAATATGTAGGAGGTAGGAATTTACGGAGTTTGTAAAGCAGTCCCGGGTGCCAGACTCGATCAAAAGCCAAAATTATGTAAATATAAGTGAAAATAAAATTATATAAAAATAAAAACGAAAAAGAAGATATAAAATTACTAGACACACGGTTTAAAATTCCAATTCATCACAAAAGACTGGTCTACATGACAATAATAAGACGTATCTGAACATACGGAGTTGACGTTTGAGGCTTCACTAAACCTTCGAATTCCTGTCGTATCCAACCCTTACAATTCAAAATGCTTCGTAAAATCCTCAATGCTTCTTACTTTGTCACAAATAAAACCATCCATAAAGACCTTAATGTTCCCCATGTAACCGATCTAGCCCAAACCAGATATCAATCCTTCCATTATAAACTCCTTAACCACTCAAACCTATTAATTTCTTATCTTAGTTTTTCATTCTTGGTACCTGACCTTATTATGGAAACCCTTAATTGTGTAAAAATCTGGTAGTCGAGCCTGATTCTGACTAAATCGCCTTCTTGCACAACCGTTGGTCTAGTGATCCTACATCTTTACAAAGTACTGCAACCCTGGCCCTGCATGGGTTGTAGATGCTCAGGTAGTTTTTTAATCCAGAAAAAACACACACACACACACCCATAGGAGAGCACACGCAAACACTTCATAAGCAGCCCGTTCAAGAGATAGACAAATCGAAGACAGCCAGGAATCTTAATGAGAAGAAGATGGCACAGGAGCTTAACATAATCGATAGTAATTTCGAGTCAATTATGGCAGATCCGATTTGCAACCTCGATACTAAACCTTTCATTGTGGGATTTATTTTGGTGGAGTCAACCATCATCCCCCAGAATAATACAATATTTCAATTCACTCTTTCTTTTCCATACGATCTTCGATTTAATTATTAATGGTAAGGAGGAAAAAAAAATCTATAAAAATATTGTATTTAAAAAGAGCTCACTGTTTTTGTTTTTCAAATGCATTTAACTATTTATATAAAAGGATTTAAATCTCTACCGCTACAACCCATGAAAGGTCAGGGGTTCAGTACTTCGTAAGGAAGTAATGTTCCTAGACCAACGGTAGTGCAAGGTGGT
This sequence comes from Halyomorpha halys, assembly GCF_000696795.3. Classification (NCBI taxonomy): domain Eukaryota; kingdom Metazoa; phylum Arthropoda; class Insecta; order Hemiptera; family Pentatomidae; genus Halyomorpha; species Halyomorpha halys. Next base: position 327,821 of record NW_027111044.1, on the reverse strand, counting down.
ATTTTGGTCAGAATCATGCTCGACCGCCAAATTTTTACCGAATTAAGAGCACCCAATTTAAGAGGCTGGCTGAACCCACAGGGTTGACTCACGGATACAGTAACCAAGAAGATTAAATAAATTAAAGATATGGAAAAAAAAAGAGAAAGAAATTTTATTATCTTGTTCATTGTTTATAGCTATGATGAAGGCTAGAACGTTGGCCTAAACGTTGGCACTATTAAATAAGTTTTTTCAACTAGTTTGTGTTATTCTCTGACCGCACCCCAACAATCTTTTCCCCATATTTAAATATTTAATAATTAGAGGGATTAATGAGCTTATTTAATTTTTATTTTTTTGATTTCTCAAATAAAACACTAAATTTTTTTTTTAACTACTAGGATGACCAACCAATTTTACGAATTATACAACTATTCATTTAATTATACTACTCAAATTGTATAATTGTAATTTACATGTACTCTGTCCACGAGACCAGCTAATGTAAAATGTCATTAGAGTGCTACCAATGGGTAGTTTCTCTACACGCCTGTAACACTCCAATTTAACTTAGATCAGATT
>NW_027111044.1:325001-326385 GCF_000696795.3 Halyomorpha halys | reverse complement strand
TTTCTCTACACGCCTGTAACACTCCAATTTAACTTAGATCAGATTTACTAAATGTATTATAATGTACAGTTGTAAATATCAATAAATAAATATTAAAAAAAAAAAAAAAAATGTACTCTGTAGTTCATATTGTATTATTTTTTTGTAATATTTTGTAATGAGGAAAAAAAATTAAATTTCAAGTATTTATCTCAACATATTAATTTGTAATTTACATATTGAATTGCACTTTAGTTAAAATAAAATATTACACGGCGGTGAATCAACCTTTTTAATATAAAAGATTTTATTTATAATCTTAGATACTTTCTTGAGACTGGTTAATGTTGTTTAAATAAATAATTTAATTTTTATCTATTATAGTCTCAACACATTTTATTTTCCTTACAAGTCCGACGTTTCGGCCAATCCGGCCATCCACAGGGACAATGTCAATACAATTTTTGAACTAAATGATTTAAACACTCAACTTTATGCAGGTAACACAACAATCCATTTTTGTAATAAAGTTTTAATAAATAGTGACTGTGATAAATGAATCTTAATTTTGGTTTAACTAATTGGGTAATTAAACGTATGCGGGATATACTTATTAACAAAAAAATAGGTTTTACCTAATGTTTTAATGTTTCATAGAAATTGTTGTTTTGACCTGAGCAGAATAGCCTGCATGAAGTTGAGTTTTTAAATCATTTAGTTCCAAAATTGTATTAAGATTGTTCCTGAGGATGGCCGGATTGGCCGAAACGTCGGACTTGTAAGGAAAATCAAATGAGTTGAGACTATAATAGATAAAAATTAAATTATTTATTTAAACAATAAAAGAGATCTTTTTTCTTTTGCTTTTGCTTAAGGGTTATTAACATATTTATACAAAATACGAGTTCCAAAAAAATTAAAACATATAGACATTATTGGCCATAAAAATTCAAATGATGTAACTCAGAGTTGACAAGCAATAATTACAAAAAATTTCGGCCACAGTTAAACCTTGCGGCTTCAGCGGTAATCGTTCCATTTACCGCTTGTGAAAGGAAGAGGGAATTCCTTCACGAAGACTTATGCCATTCTGTTTTAGATTTTTTTTTTTTTTTTTTTTAAATAGATACGTAATTAATGATGATATAATATTACAAAAAGTAATAAGCTAAAATTTTATGAATAATAAAAATATAACCAAGAGATGAAATATACTATATATAAACAATACTATATCATAATCACTATAATTGAATGAATATACAAATAAAAAATTTTTTTTTAATCTTTATATTGGAAGAAGATAGTTGGCCGTATGAAGTAGATTGTAGAAAGATAGTCCAAAGTGGCAAACGAAAATGAAAAGAAAACTATTTATTAGGGGTATTCATGATCTATGTTAAAG
>NW_027111044.1:318928-324376 GCF_000696795.3 Halyomorpha halys | reverse complement strand
AGACCGTTTGTCTAGTAAGTGCTGTAATAGTCGAAATCGACGTGCAGTTTCCTGTCTTTTCAGTCTGGTGTGAGGATAAAAATATGTTTAAAAAAAAAAATTGTTTTGTTTATAAAATATATAAAAGAAATAATAATAATAATTTAAGAAAGAATACATTTAGGAGTACTATAAACTACTTACTAGTCAAAATTGATGAGTATAGGTAGGGGAAATAAAAAATGGCGGCTGGTTCAAATCGTTAAAAATAATTAATTTTTTATTTGGAGCTCTATATCTTAAAAACTACCAACAGCACTAGAAAATCTAAAAGAACACTATTTAAATTAGAGCAAATTTGCTAAAATTTAAGCCCTAATGGAGGTATTTACGTTCAATAGTTCTCGAGAAACAGCTATTTAAAAAGCAACAATTCTTAAAAATGTATGGAACGTATAGGAAGATCAGTAGTTAGTGAATATATTTTGTAAAATATATCTCTCAAAACCTATTTGACGTACAGATGTCTAGTAGCATTCAAATTAAAGCTAGTTTAATGAGCTATAAAGTAGTTTTTGCTAGCAAAAATTGATTTATAGTTGTTCGGATAAATTGTCATTTGCCAAATTTATATTCATATGTGATTATCATACAAACTACTATCCCTACGAAGATAAGTGTCTTAAACTACTTTATAGTAAGTTAAATTTCCTTTATTTTGACTGCTGGCAGACATGTGCGTCTAGAGATATATTTTTTCAAAAATCCAACATTTTATATGAACAACTAGTGTTCCGGTAACATACGGCAACAGAAAGGTTGAATCAGAAAGGCTGCCATGTAGGACCAGTAGCGCCCATGCGGCCAGCATCAAAAGCTCACCTCCTCCAGTGCTCTTCGTGGCAAGAAAGTAACCCAGATGAGTGTGAGATAGCCATCTTGTCTCAACCAGAGAAGCGTCCATCCTTTATTTTTGTTCACTGATCATTAATACATAAGTGAGTAGATTCTCTTGAGTGGATCCCAGCAACAGAGAGAGGAGAGGCTTGGAGATGCAGGGGGAAGAAAGAAGAAAGAAGTAAGTCAACATAGCAATAGTTAACATCCACATTATCATCAACCATTTCAATGTTAGCATCTACAATTTCCATAGCCCAGTCATACAAAATTCTACTAACAATCTAATCATAATGTTTTCTTTTGGTCACCCCCTACACCTCTTGTAACACGAAACAATAGAATTTTATTACATTTAATCATGTTCATTTTCAATTATACAGTCCACTCCAACCCAACCAGCCAACCCAAAGTGAAGTGTGTCTTACAATGCGGTTAAAGGCATACTTCATACAACTTTAAATTAACATTTTGTGAGTTTATTTTGTCAAATATCATAAAAACTACTACTCCTACAAAGATAAAAGTTATTAAATATTTTATACTAAATTTAATTAGCTTTTATTTGAGTCCTGGCAGATATCTGTACGTCCAATGGTTACTGAAATTAAGTTTCACCAAATTTACTCTTCTTTAAATAATGTTCTTTTTGATTTTCTGGTGTTGTTGGTAGTTGTAAAGATATAGAGCTCCGAATGAAAAATTAGTTTTTTGTATCGCTTTGAAACAGCCACGATTTTTATTCCCCCTACCTATACTTGGCACATTCGTCAATTTTGATTAGTAATTATACCTAGTTTTCATTAAAGTAATAAAAAATTAGGGTGAAATAACTTACTTTTTTTCTTCCCGGCTCTTGTACTATTCTTACATTGTTTATATTTAACCCTGACAATGCCCTGCAAAGTGAGGCAGAATGTTGGTTCTTTTTTTTACAATAATAAATGGAATATGGTTCGGGTGCGGTCAAATTAAACTCAAATAGTAATATTTTTATTTGAGCCAACGTTTCGCCCCACGTTGCAGGGCTTCGTCAGGGCTAAAAAAGATACAAACCCTTAATATAAGTATAAAAGTAAACGGAAAATTACAAGGGTATAAACAATAAATGAAAACGGAAATAGTAACAGATAAAAAAAAAGAAATATTAAAGAAAGTACAAATTAAGATATGTAAAAGGATAAGAATAAAATCAAATGACAATGAACGAGACAGAATTCATACCTGTTTAGACGGAAGTCAAAGTCTTGAGTGAACCGTTTATATTGGGAGGAGTGGGGTTGACAGTAAAGTACGTCACATTTAAAATAATTTAAAAGTAAACAGTGTAGGAAATATTAAAATTAGGTAAACAATAAATGATAATATACATAATAGAGGGGAAGAAGAAATATTTAAACAAAAAAAAATTAAAATTTACACGGATAGAAAACAAAATAGAAATAAAGTTAAAATAATTGGAATACAATAAATATAAATGATTAAGAAAAGACAATATACCAAATGAGTGGGGAAACAGAGGTATGTAATATAATAAAAATGTTAATAATAAAGTAATTAATGTAAGTATTCTTAAGCTGGTCACGGTAGCAGCGTGGTAATGCGTCTGTCTACCAACCTAAAGGTTACGAGATCGAGTCCCCGGCCCTACCCGGGATTTTTCCAAGCATATAAATATGCAGTACTCACTCACAACCTCCCCCCGGGCATTTGTGAGGCCCGTAAGCCAATGGGTGGCACTCACAAAAATAGGCGCGGGAGTGACGAACCCACCCTATGAAAACTGCGTCATGAGACGCGCGATATATTTCCTACGTACTTCGCGCGAGGCCTTGGACCACTGTGGTCTGTCGCACCAATAATAATAATGCAGTTACCACTACTCCTTTCATAATATCCACGAATGGTCTCATACCAAAATCAACAGTGGCAGGCATGAATGATCTGGGAGTGCTTATGAACGTGCTTCGAGAGGCTCAACAGTCAGTTCTATAGGACACTGCACGTATAGTGCGACAATTTTTAAATATATGAAAAAATAAATATTAAGGTGGTTGGACTTCTAGATCCCCCACCTCAGATATTCAACCCGCAATGGCGAAAAAAAACTGATAATAATTATACTTAAGCTGGTAACATATGAATATAAATTAAAAAATGAGGTACATAAATATAAAAGAAAAAGGAATGATAGTAAATATAAAATATAATTAAATAATAATAAACGACATGACCAAAATAAAATATATAACAAGAAAGTGAGCTTCTGAAATGCAGAACGACAAAATTTGTCGGTATATCTGGGAGATACAGTCTTTAACAAATTTATGAATGACGGAATTCTAGAATTTCTTTTTAGTATTTTATACATTTCTTGACCACCACACGGACCTTCTTCGTACAAAATTACCATATTTGTTTACTAATTATGTGTGGGCAATTTGGTTTTGCAGCTACTGAAGAAGGTGATGGTCCGACTCACAAATATTCTAGAGTTTTACTCAACCAAGTTTTTCTCTTCATAAAAAATAGGGAATAAGTACCAAAAAAAGCACACTGTTTGTTCTAGCAAAAGATCGCAGGCTCCTTAGACTTTTTATTAATACCTTTCTCTAAATACGGCGACAGGGAGGAATGAATTTTGCAAAACCGGTCCCGGCTGTTGCGAAAATTACTCAATCCTGCGTAGCCTCTGACTCAGCACTTGGTCGCCCGGGGTCGATGTCTTCTAGGCTTTGGTTTATCTATTAGAGGAATATAAAATTATTCGCACGCTAGGTACAATATTCTTCCTGGCTCCTCTACATGAAGAGAATCTATAGATACCAAAATATATTCACCCAGAGCGTCATTGAACCAAGAAAAAATTTTCAATAGATCCGGATAAGTCGAAAGAAAAATAGATTTATTTATACACTATGAATAGTTAACTGTTAACATTAAATTAATATGAAAAAAATAATGTCGGGTGTGTGGTAAAGAGTAAAGAAAACTAATAAGAGATATGGACTTTATTGTGCCTACGTTTCAGTCTGAAGTGAATACTCAAACATGTACAGATTCAATGTCTTCAGTCAAGAGTCTATCAAACTTCAGTCAAAGCGGACTGAACTCCAGGGCACTCAGGAATAGCTGGAAATAAGGCAGCGGATAAAGCGGTTAAACAGGCTGCTACAATGAACGTTCCACCACTCCAAATTTACGAGCCGAAAGACATTACATTACATGACATTATACAAACATGTGGAGAATCTACCCATTGATAGAACTCCAATAACATTTATAAAGGAGAAGATCTCAAGCCCATCTTCTTTTCAAACGCCTAGGACGATTATTAGGTGAAGGAAAAGCCAGGTTAGAAAAGAGTTGGTTTGGGTGGTTGGGAAGTTTATTATGGAAGGATAGATATCTGGTTATGGCCAAATAGGCAACATAGGTGACATTGAGGTCCTGATAGATGACTTGATATGTGACAGAGTAAGGAGCATTAAGGATTTTGTAGATTAGTCTTTTGTAATGAATTGGAAATTTAGACCGTTGTAATAGTCGGAATTGACAAGCAGTTTCCTGCCTTTTCAGTCATGTATGAGGATTGAAAGTCAGTCGTTTGTCCAGATGTATTATTAAATGATACTGTGGGCCAGGAAGTCATAGGTTACAACGAAGGGTAAATGTGATTTGGTGGAATTTATTTTAATTAATTGAAATTTACTGTAAATAAAAGAAAAGAAAATCAGTAAAAGTGAAAGATATTTCAGAACACACAATAATCTTGGGAAGAAACCATGGATTGGTTTGGGTGGCGTGGAAGTTTATCATAGAACGATTGATATATAGTTCTGGCCTATTCGGGAACATATGACTTGATTTGTGACAAAGTAAGGAGTATTAAGGATTTTAGACTCCGTATGTCCAAATAGGCCTTATAATAGTCATGTAGATCAGTCTTTTGTAATGGATTGGAAGTTTGGATCGTTTGTCTAGTAAATGTTGTAATAGTCGGAATCGACGAGCATTTTCATATCCTGTCTTTTCAGTCTTGTATGAGGATTCCATGTCAGTCGCTTGTTCAGATTTAGTCCTAAGTAACGGATCTGTTCAACAGGAATAAGTGGAGTATTATTAAAAGATACTGTGGGGCAAGACGAAGGGTAAATGTGATTTGGTGGGATTTATTGGATTTTATTTTAATCCTCCAGTTTTGGCACCATTCTTCAAGGGTGGTGATGCGGGATTGGAGAGATTGGGATAAAATGGAAGGATCATTATTCACTGACAATAGGCATGTGTCATCGGCATACGTGGTGAGAATGAGTGTATTTTTAAATTGTATACAGCGTGGAAAAGGGATAGTTGAAATTGTGAGACCTTTCTGTCAAAAACCATGCATATATTTCTTTTTCGTTTAAGTGTTAATCCCTAGAAGGGCAATTATGTTTAGTGTGTTAGCTATGATATAATAATAGTTTAATTATAGACATTAATATTGGGTGGTGTTGTAAAACTTTGATGTGTAATTAAACAAAAAAGTATTGACTTAGAAAAACACTTCTTATATAATAATTATTGACA
>NW_027111044.1:318387-318713 GCF_000696795.3 Halyomorpha halys | reverse complement strand
CTTTAAATGTGATAATTATTAACATTAATTTGTAATAATAATATTTGCTAAAAAAACAATATCAATTTTTGTTGGCAAGAATTTATTAGAATTATCCCATTGGTAGCACTCTAATGACATTTTACATTAGCTGGTCCCGTGGCCATCTTCTTTTCAGGCGCCTCGGAGGATTGTCGGGAATGGAAAAGGATGCAAGATTAGAAACTAGGGAATTTGAGTGGTTAGAGAGTTTAACAATAACAATCAAAACAAAACACTCAACACACACTGACTATATCGTATCTTAGAAAAAACCATCTGTAACCATCGACAATCGACACAAAATC
>NW_027111044.1:301981-318337 GCF_000696795.3 Halyomorpha halys | reverse complement strand
AGGATGCAAGATTAGAAACTAGGGAATTTGAGTGGTTAGAGAGTTTAACAATAACAATCAAAACAAAACACTCAACACACACTGACTATATCGTATCTTAGAAAAAACCATCTGTAACCATCGACAATCGACACAAAATCACTACAGGTGGTTTCATGGAAAATAGAAATTAGGTGCTTATCTCGTGACGTCTTCTGGTTGCTTCTCTCGTCCAGGTGTGTGATGGGCGAAATGGTGAAAACCTTGAATGTTCAATCCTGGTGTAAGAAAAAAAATAGGTCTGTCTCTGAGGGTGGCTGACATGTCCTCTGCTGTAGTGTGGTAGTAGTCCAGGTTCTATCTTGCATGCCACGATAGATAATGAAGAAAACATCGCAGTTACGGTGTCTTCGGGGTCTCCAGGTGTCCGCGGCAAGGGGGGGCATTAGAAAATAAGACCCCCGAGTCCTACTTTATACAAATTCAAAAAAGAACCGAAAATATCGGATTACTTAAGCCCGACAATATATATATATATATATATATATATATTCGATTTAATGAATTTTTAGTCAATTTTCGATAGTATCGATTTGTACAATATATAAACGTGTTTATAGTGATTTCTTTTTCCTTTTTATTTTATGATAATGGCCTGTCATAATAAGTCGACAATAGAAGGTGACTGGGTGACACTTTGGAACGTAGCCTATATAAACAAACTCGAATAATAGCATTGCTAATTATGACAAATCTACAAGAGCGTGACATTTGACATAGCCGCAGTCAAATCCTCGTCGCATTGTCCCGCACTAACGAGACGCCCATATTTTACTTAGAGTGTGCGACCCCGTTATAAAGTCAAATCACTTACCGTTTCCTTCGCTTCTGAGGACTCATTTGCATGTCTTTAGGAGAAGCCTACTGCTTACCTCCAGGCCATTGTTTCATTCCCAGGTGCGGCTTCTTCAACCTTAGAAAACATCGGGTGACAAGCATTGTTGACTTGTATCCTATTATTTTCCGTGATTTTTTTAAACATGATATAACATCGAAGAATATCAATATATTTTTATCAAGATTATTAAAAATCGTATAAACATCGATCTAAACTTCCAATCCATTATAAAAGACTGATCTACATAACTATAATCGGGCCTGTAATGAGGTGTAGATAGTTGACCGTAGATTAATGATTGGAGAAGTTTGTCGGGGGGTGCGGTAAGCAAAGAACACAACATAAATAAACAAAACCATATTTATTTATTTTATGCCGACGTTTCGACCTGAGTTTCAGGTCTTCATCAGGGCTATAGAACAAAAGAGATAACGACAACATTTAGAGAAACATACAATTGAAAAGGAATAGTATACAAAGAAATTTAGAATTATACAAAATATTGAATTAAATCATAAATGATAAAAAATTGATAACTGATAATTGAATTGTACAAAATTTTTAATTGATTGTTAATCGTGGAATGGTATGGTAGTAGATTGAAAACAGTGACAAATGATATATAATATCATGTAGGTAAGAAGATATGTATAATATAAGATATGCAAGTAGTGTCTAAAAGACTGAAAAAAAAAATAAATAAATTGAATCTTCAAATTGAACACTATGACAGACAATGAAAAATAGTGAGTGGCTTATATCTGTCTTATATATCTTATATTACACATCTTCCTTTTGGTAACTACAAAAACAAAAAGATTCCGAAAACCACAAAATTTCACATTTTTTTCAGTTTTTAACTCATTTTTATCAAAACCGATTTTTTTCCGAAATATTTTTTTTTTTAATGATACTTTTTTATTTATTGATAGATATTACAATCTGCCACACAGTTGTGAGTAATAGGTAATAGTGATGAATGATCTTATACATACAAAAAATAAAATAAAATAAATAAATAAAAAAAAACTCTTAAAATATATGCAAACAAAATGAACATAATCAAACTATCTGTATGAATAATAATGAAAAATAAATAAATAAAATAACATAATGATAAAATAATATAGCCTCTAGTCACATTTACACTCTAATATACAATATTTACACAATCGACCTGAGGATCCCTGAGCCCACTCTATCCCCCACGTGTGAGGGGTAGAGCAGAGCTCAAAAGATCCCAACGCATCCCTCTCGCTGCATCACTGGTAGTGAGCCAGTGGAGGCTGAGCAAGTGCGCTAAAGTCTGAAATATTATGCAATACATTTATAAACTAGATCAATTTCCTTACAATTCGAGACAAAATATGTTTATTAAGACCTAATGTTTTTTTACATATAGTTTCTCAAATATAAGTAAATTCTTTATAAGTTGCAGAACACTCAATTTTAGTTTACTTATATCGCGAATATGAAGGGACCACCTATATACATTAGTTTTGACAACAATAAATGAACTGATAATTAAGATAAAGTTAAAATTATATTGATAATTACTTCATCCATAAGAAAGTAAAGCTTATCTTATCGCGACAAGCTCCGTAATTGGACTAAAGAAAAAAAATAATAAAGAAGAAATTATGCAAAAAGAGATAATGGTAAATAATTTGGCACCATCAGACGAGCAAGGAGCGATAAAGAAGCAATTACATTACCATTAATAGTTATGCAACCCTCTCTTTTTCTTTTTTTTCTTCTTTCCTTCGCTAGAAAAAAAAATTGATTTGCATTTCCTGCCTGGACGTATGGAGTTGTGCTTTGGAATTCCACTAAACCTTCGTATCCAATCCTTTCAATCCAAAATCTTAATTGATCTTTACTTTGCCACAAATAAAATTATCCATCAGAACCTTTATGTTCCATAAGTAGCCGATCTAGCCCGAACAAAATATCACCCTTGCTTCCTTTTCTATTCCTAAAAATATTCTGTGGCACCTGAAAAGAAGATGGCCTCCAGACCTTGTAATGTAGAAATGTTATTGGAGTGTTACCCATGAGTAGTTTCTACATACACTCTACATGTAATAGAACTTACATTACATTTCCAACATGTATTTTTATTTAATATAGTTGCAAATTTCAATTTAAAAAAAAAAATGTATTTTCAAAGCCATGATGATTAGGTCAAAACGTCCGAACAAATTAAACAGTTCATTTCATTAAATTTTTGCTCTAACCTCAACTAAAAACATCATCTCTTATATAGTATATAATAATATCACCAAAACCATATAATATTCTATGCTAATATTCAACATGACAAGATATGGAGGAAAGTTAGCAAACACCAGATATCAGAACATGGGACAAGACAAGCCACTAACAGGATTAACGTCAATCCAATGCTGCCTAGATGCATATCATTATAATATAAATATCTATAATATTATAATACCATTACAACTTTAAATGTGATAATTATTAACATTAATTTGTAATAATAATATTTGCTAAAAAAACAATATCAATTTTTGTTGGCAAGAATTTATTAGAATTATTTAGAATTATTAGAATTTATTAGAATTATTTATTAATATTGGAGAAGTTTGTCGGGGGGGGGGGGAGGAGGAGATCAACAAAGGACATCATAAATAAACAAAACGATATTTATTTATTTTATGCCTATAACAAATATATATTTATTTTATACCCATAAAATAAATAAATATTGTTTTGTTTATTTATGTTGTTCTTTACTGACCGCACCCCCGACAAACTTCTCTAATCATTAATCTACGGTCACCTATCTACACCTCATTATTTATTAATATATTTTTAAAAAAATAAATAAATTTTCAAAATTAGACGATTTACATTTCCAGATACGTAAAATAAAACAAGAATCAATATTCTTTCAAAATGGAGGTCAATTATAATTTCCATAGGTCAATATATTGCTAATTTATTAAAATACATGATAAATATAAAGTTATTTATATTAATTATTTAAATATAAAGTATTTATAAATCGTAATACAACGGTCTTATCAATGAAAAATAAACTGCAATAATTTTTTTTTGTAAGTAAATATATATAAATAATATGATAAAATATAAATACTTAGATGAAAATAATATAGCATAGGCGTCGGCTTTAGTGTAAGCAAAGAAAGAAATTTAATGTACGACAAATATTTAAGTAAAAACAAATCGCAATAAAACTAAAAATTAAAATTATATATACAAATGATTGACTGTAACCGAATAGTAAGATGGTTGGGGGTGAGGTCAACTATTTGCTTAGGTCAACTATAACTAGCAACTATTTGCTGACGTTTCGGCCCAATTTATGATTAGGATGAAGATAAGGAGATAAGTCTCCTAAGTTTAGGTCTCTTAGTGAGTACAATTTTTGTTTTTTATTTCTTTTAAATCTAATTTTCTATTTTTACATATTATTACGTCTCTTGTTCATTTTAAATCTAATACTCTATGTTATTTATTTTTTAAATGTGCTTATAGTTGTACATCTTATTTATTTTTATTTTTTTGTTCATTATTCTATAATTTTTCACTGATATTTATATAATTTTTAACCCTACCTTACTTTACTTTGTTGGCATCTTATTATCTTCCACTGTCTACAAATTTTGTTTTAGCTCTGATAAAGCCCAGCTACAAAGTGGGGAAAAACAGGAAAATAAATATTTGCTTTTTTTTTTTATTCCTTTTTGAAAGCTCTCCATTATCATCTCCATCATAAAAGTTAAAATTATCATGGAAATAATGTTCATGCACAAACGAGCCATAAATAAAAAACATTATGTGTTGTAGTATGGAGAAAAGAAGAGTAAATAAAATTTAAAATGTTTATTAGTTATAGTATAGTTTTATGTTATAAACGCGAATCATATATTATTGCTTTAACCTGGGACATAATGCATGATGAGCTGGTTAGCCCGAAACGTTCATTATAATAAAAATTTTAAGGAGTGAAAAAAGTTAAATTTGAGCAATAATAATTTTCATATATATATATGTATATACATAGTTAACCGTAAATATTTATGTATAAGAAGATGGTCAGGGTTGCGGTAAAAAAAAAGAACAAATAGTTTATAAATATTTTAATAACCGACGTTTCGCCCCACTTTGCAGGGCTGTTCAAAGCGAAAGGTTGAACAGCTATTTCTTCTTTTTTTTACCGCAACCCTGACCATCTTCTTATATATAATAATAATCTTCGTTTGCTTTAGTCGCAACTAATTTTTTCCCAACTCTAACTCAATACATCGATTATTGTTAATTTTTGCCTGAATAGAGTGCAAATCTTAAGTACGATATTTGGGTCAGATAGTGGTTCGTGTGGTTAAGTTCTATAGGGTACTTTCTAGTTTTCTTTTCATTTATATTCAAGCAATATTTTATTTTTTCCTGGATAAAGTAATAAAAAATTCTTAAATGTATAAAATATACGAAACTCAAGTAAACGTAGCGGAAACTGAGATATCTAAAAACAGTTATGATCTATTAAAAACATCTTCGTCACAGTTGAAGGAATCGCTAAGCTAACTCATTTTTATATAAACGACCATAAAATGAAATGGAAAAACATTAAGAGATATTCTTGACTAAATATTAAATTATATAAATATAATTTAATATTAATTAATGATTTGGAGTAATAGACTTATTTATGAGATAAGTATTTGGACAGAAAATTGTAAAAAAGATTTTTGAAGAAAAAACAACACATAAATGTAATAACTAGGGATAGGTTTTTTACGTGCTAAAAAATCTGAAATATGTTCTAATAAATTGTCAAATATTTTTAAAAATATGTATTTATAAATTATGTAATATTCAACAATATAAATTACTAATTAATTAGTAATTTTATAACTTAAAAAAGTTACATAAATATGTATTTATTATATATTATATGAATAATATTTTAAAGAAATTATGTTAAAATATGTACAAAAAATGTATTTAAAGAAAACATAGCTGTTCAATAACAAGATATTAATTAGTAATTCTAATTAAACTAGGAGAGTGAAACAAGACTAAGATGAGAAAGGACCTTGGGAAGGAGGGAAACAGAGAAATGGTTTGAGGAGTAAACAAACAAATTATAGGAAAATGCCACAGGAATAAGACCCTTGCTCTTTTTAATTGATTCTAAGAAATTCTCGATGTAACTCTGAGTAAAAATTTATTATTACCACTGCTTTTAATTTGTGTTCAAAGATGAAGATATAGAATTTTTACGCACTATTTATGATAAATGATAAATTTCACCTTTTAGGTTTCTTGTGTTCTCTTAAATTTTACGTAGTTGCTGCGAAAAATGTATTTACAATTGAACAAATAATTTAAGGAAATACTTGATTCAGGACAAAATATCTAAAATTATGTAAAAAATAACAAATATTTCAGAAAATATGTGATTTACAACAAAATATTTAAAAATATGTGAAATAAAAATGGCTTCTTTTGGCAAGAAATGTCTTGAAACATCGTTAGTTAGTAAGGAATCGAAGATATCATGGTCAGGTAAAAATATGTGAAAACATAAAAATCCTATCCCTAGTAATAACTAACTAACAAGTTAAAATTAATTTATCAGTTAATTAATTAGTTACTCTTTAAGTAGGTACCTAATTAGGTAAAAATCTTTCGTTCGAGCGTGATACTGACCAGGTCACCTCCTTGCACAATCGTTGATCTAGTAACACCACTTCCCTACAGAGTACTCCTGAACCTAGCGGAACAGATTTATTTAGTTTATTAAAAAAAAAAACTACTTTTTGAGGTTGGGTAGACGGGATTGTTCCAGAGCCAACAGGGTTGACTCAGAGCTACAGTGTAACATAAAATAATAATCTGCCGCAGCCGGTTTCGAAACCGAGTACTTAGAGTTAGTAGTATGGTGCCTTACCTTTGTGACACGGCACTCCAAAAATTTTTTTTACATTAGATAATTTATGTAACAATTAACTTATTTAATAATGACGTTTTAAAAAATCATTTTACCAAAATAATTTTCATTTCGAGTTACAGGGTCTGGTATTCGTTTTACGATTTTGAATTTTATTTCGAGTTTTTCGATGACCTAATTGTTAAAAATAATTTGATCATTGAACTAATGCCCTAGAACTCCTGTCATATTTCATTTAACGCCTACAGGACCAGCGGTATCGTCAATACAGTTCGAAGACCCTAATTCGGGTCGCCCATGACTTGCAGGTATGCCTCAAACAAACTTGGCAGTATACTACAACAATAACCAAGTACTGTACTGAAATATATCAATATATGAGGAATAGTCTATTAACAGTAAATCAATCAACTTTTGCAAAGTTATATAATTTGAAAATTATTATAGGAGCATCTCATATAGATATGCTGAATTTGTATTCAAAATGGTGTGACATCCCAACCGATCCTAACACTATCCTCACCACGTATGCAGATGACACATGTGTGCTCGCAGTTAATTATAACTCATTAATTTTATCCCAAAATCTCCAATTCCATATCACAGCCCTCGAAAAATGGTGTCTTAATTGGAGCATTCAAATAAATCCCATCAAATCACCTTTACTCTTCGTCGTAAACCTAACGTCTGCCCTACGGTACTCTTTAATAATGCTGCTCTTACCCCTGTCGAACAGATCTTACCTAGGACTAAATCTGGACAAACGACTAACCTAGAATCCTCACAAAAGACTGAAAAGACAAGTAACTGCATGTCGATTTCGATTATTACAGTACTAACTGGACAAACGGTCTAAACTTCCAATTCATTACAAAAGACCGATCTACATGACTGTAATAAGGCCAATCTGGACATATGGAGTTGAGGTTTGGAGCTCCACTAAACCTTGGAATTCCTCTCGTATCCAATCCTTACAATCCAAAATTCTTTCTGAAATCCTCTATTCTCCTAACTTTGACACAAATAAAATCATCCATAAAGACCTTAATGTTCCATATGTAACCGATCTAGCCCGAACCAGGTATAATTCCTTCCATTATAAACTACCTAACCACCCAAACCAACCAGTTTCTAACCTTGCTTCCTCTTCCATTCCTGACAATCCTCCGAGGCGCCTGAAAGGAAGATGGCCACGAGACCTGCTAATATAAAACGTCATTAGAGTGCTACCGATGGGTAGTTTCTCTACACGCCTGTAACACTCCAATTTAACTTAGATCAGATTTACTAAATGTATTATAATGTACAGTTGTAAATAGCAATAATTAAATATTAAAAAAAAAATTTAAAATTAAATTTAAATGTAATTTTTTTATATTTTATCATATAATTGTTTATTTTATACTGTAACTATTTTGATTTCTTCTTTTTGCTCATTTGTATTTAATATTCTTTTTAGTTATATTGAAATAGTTTTAACCCTACCTTAATTTACTTTTGTGTCTTTTTATGCTACTATTTCAAAGGTTTTTTGTATTTTTATAGCTCAGATGAAGCTCTATAAAGTGGGGCGAAACTTCGGCATATGAATAGTTACTATTTTTTTTCACCTTGACCCTCGACCATCTTCTGAATATTTTTGTAATAATTGACCGTATTTGGAAAATATTGTAAATTATTTTATATATATATATAGTACCATATAGTAATGTGTGACCTTTATGTATATTAAAATAATGCTTAGATTCAATTATGGGGTCCAATTAGTCGCTTAAACCAAAATGGGCCTATTCAATTTCCAAATATTTCTCTTCTCATTTTGTTTATTGCGGAAGAGAGTAGAGCCCAGGGACAAATGCAAATGTAGGCCATTTTGAGAAAATTTATTTTAATTCATTCATCAATGTCCACATTATTGTGGCCACTTTTATTCATACGCTGCCTCCTGAATATATATAAATGTATCTATACTCGCTCCTCACGTCACCACCGTCATATAGATAATATATTTAATTATGTTCGTAAAGAGGCTTTCCATTGTGGCACTTCCTCATGCGACGCCTCCCATTGTCGCGGCGACAAAAGATTTCGATCCGTAGGTGGAGTGCTGTGTCGTAATGGACGAATAATGTGACTGTCTAATTTTTTTTTTTCGCTGATATAAATTTAAATAATAAATAAAAAAATTGGTACGGAGAGCACATCACACAACATTCACTTGCCACTTAAAGATGAAATTAGTCTTCAATGTTCTAAAACAGCTATTTACTTATTAAACTTCAAAATAAATAAGAGGAGAAGATGGCCGGGGTACGTCACATAGTTCCCGAGATATAGATTTCTCAAAATAAATTAACTAACTACTAATCTTTCAATAGATTTTTATGAAATATTGTTTTTAAAAAATCTATATCTCGAGAACTATTGGACGTAAATAGCTCTTTTATGGCTAATATTTCAGCAAATTTACTCTTCTTTAAATGATGTTCTTTTAGATTTTTTAGTGTTGTTGGTAGTTTTTAAGATATAGAGCTCCGAATGAAAAATTAAATTTTTTTTATCACTTTCAAACACCGCCATTTTTTATTTCCCCTACCTATACTTGGCAGACTCATCAATTTTGACCAGTAATTATACATAGTTTTCATTAAATTAATCAAAAATGGGGGTGAGATTACTGCCTTTTTTTCTTCCCGGCTATTGTACACATACATAACATGGGGTTATGGGGAGGATAACCATGGTTGTTCAAGTTGAGATATTTCAGCACGACTGAATTAACATTATACTTATTAATAACACAATATACTTATTAAACTTCAAAATAAATAAGAGGAGAAGATGGTCGGGATACGTCACATAGTTCCCGAGATATAGATTTCTCAAACTAACTACTAATCTTTCAATAGATTTTTAAGAAATAGTGTTTTTTAAAAATCTATATCTCGATAATGTTCTTCAATTTTCTAGTGTTATTGGTAGTTTTTAAGATATAGAGCTCTGAATTAAAAATTAATGTTTTTTAAGGTTTTGAAACAGCTGCCATTTTATAGGAACAACTAGAAATTAACATTTTGTGAGTTTATTTTGTCAAATATCATAAAATCTACCACTCCTACAAAGATAAACATTATCAACTATTTTGTAGTAAATTTAGCTAGCTTTAATTTGAGCGCTGGCAGACATCTGTACGTCCAATGGTTTACGAAATAAAGTTTTTCATAAATCAAACTTATTGTCCAAACAACTATAAATTAATTTATTTTAGCAAATATCATGAAAATTACTATTCCCTATGAAGGTAAAGATCATAAACTACAATATAGCTCATTAAACTAGCTTTAATCTGAGTGCTAATAGACATCTGTACGTCACATAGTTCCTGAGATATAGATATCTTAAAATAAATTAACTAACTACTAATCCTTCAGTGCATTTTTATAATGAAGTGTAGGTACATTTTTATATTTGTAGCTCTATTAGGGGTAATATTTCAGCAAATTTACTCTTCTTTAAATAATGTTCTCTTAGATTTTCTAGTGATGTTGGTAGTTTTTAAGATATAGAGCTCCGAATGAAAAATGAATGGTTTTTTAAGATTTTGAAATAGCCACCATTTTTTTATCCCCTCTACCTATACTTGACAGTCTCATCAGTTTTGACTAGTACTTATACATAGTTTTCATTAAAGTAATCAAAAATTAGGGTGAAATGACTGCTTTTTATTCTTTCCGGCTCTTGTACTAACTCATTTTTCAGTGATTCAATGTTTTAATTGAAGAAGCAATATCTTTTTTAACAATTGAACGTAAATACTTCAGCAAATTTACTCTTCTTTAAATAACGTTCTCTTAGATTTTCAGAAAATAATTATCTGCCACAACCGGATTCAAACCAGGAATTTGTATGATAGTGCCTTACCAATGAGCTACCCACTTCCACAAAAACTAATAAATAAGTTTAAAATAATAAATAAATTAGAAGAATATAAAAGAAGTTTAAAACAAATAAATAAGATTAGATAAATAAACAAGTAATCAGTTAATTTCCATGCAGGTGATAATGTATAATGCTAATAGTGCGATATTACTACCACGACAGTAGAAATACTTGACATGTCATCTAAGACAACTATGATGCCTCTGACTTTTATTGTTTTGATACAACAGCCACTCAGATAAAGAACTCTTAAAAAAAAAAAAAAAAAAAAAAAACTTTCAAAAGCATTATTTACAGCATCCTCTCACCAATAAAATATATTATACAACAAATATTTATTTTCTAGTTATGCAATAATTGATTTTATCATAAACATAGTCCCTGTAGGACACCCTAATTAAGCAATGGGCGTGGGAACACTAATTTCACCTCGGCCTAAGCCACATTTCGTGTTCAGCAAGCTGTCTACAGATCAGTCCCTATTATTAATGAGCCACTAACAATCCCTAAGAAGTTCTAGGTACTTGTAATAGTAAAGTTAATTATTCCTATATATCTAATATAAACTATACATTAATTAGAATGAACTAGGAATAAATGAGAATAATTACAAAAAAAAGAAATCGATATTATTTTAGAAGGAATAACAATACGGTGGCACAAAATTCACGTGGAATTTTATCGTTTTTCAAACTAATCGATTTAATGAGTAGGTAATTAGGCATTATTTACACATCTGGAAAAAATGGCTATCGATTTAAAATGATTATCGACAATCAATTTAAATCTGCGTCTGAAGATGACAGGATGTGAGAGGATCTCACTTGTTATTTATTTATTATTTATTATACATGTGCATAGAATAATATAAAAAAATAAATAAATTATTTGAGCAAATATAAAAATACTACTACTCAGAAGATAAAAATCATGAACTACTATATAGTAAATTTAACTAGCTTTAATTTGAGGGCTGGCAGACATCTATACGTCTTATGGTTTTTGAGATAGAGATTTCTCAAAATAAATTCACTAACTACTGATTTTTCAATAGATTTGTTAGGAAATATTGCTTTTTAAAAAAATATAATTCAGGAAGTATTGAACGAAACCAGCTCAACTCCACTTTAAATTATGTTCTCTTAGCATGTCTAGTGTTGTTGGTAGTTATAAAGATATAGAGCTCCGAATGAAAAATTAATTTTTCAAAAAACTAAAAACTATTTAACATAAATTACTCTGTTAGGGCTCATATTTTAGCAAATTTACTATTCTTTAAATGACATACTCTTAGGTATTCTTTTGTTGTTCCTACTTTTTGAGATATAGAGCTCCGAATGAAAAATTATTTTTTTTTTTTTTTAAATAAACTCACAAAATGTTAATTTCTAGTTGTTCGTATAAAATGTTGGATTTTTGAAAAAATATATCTCTAGATCCATAAGACGCACATATGTCTGCCAACACTCAAAATAAAGGAAATTTAACTTACTATAAAGTAGTTTATCACACTTATCTTCATAGGCGTAGTAGTTTTTATGATATTCACATATTAATATAAATTTGGCAATCAATTTATTTTAGCAAATTCATGTAAACTATTACTCCTACGAAGATAAACTACGTTATAGCTCATTAAACTAGCTGTAATTTGAGTGCCAATAGACATCTGTACATCAAATGGTTTTTGAGATATGAATTTTCAAAATAAATTCACTAACTACTGATCTTTTAGTACGTCCCATGCAACATTTTTATGAAGTGCTGCTTTTTAAAAAGCTATATCTCGAAAACTATTTAACGTAAATAACTCTATTAGGGCTCATATTTTAGCAAATATTTGTTAAGAAATAGAGGTCCCATGCAACATTTTTATGAAGTGCTGCTTTTTAAAAAGCTATATCTCGAAAACTATTTAACGTAAATAACTCTATTAGGGCTCATATTTTAGCAAATTTACTATTCTTTAAATGACGTTCTCTTAGGTTTTCTTGTTTTGTTCCTACTTTTTAAGATATAGAGCTCCGAATGAAAAATTAATTTTTTTAACGTTTTGAAACACCGCTATTTTTCATTCTTCCAATCTACACTTGGCAGACTCATCAATTCAGACTAGTAATTATTCATAGTTTTCATTCAAATAATCAAAAAATAGGGTGAAATAAATCTTTTTTTCTCTTGGTACTAATTCGTCTTGTCAAAAAAAAAAAAAAACACACTGTATTTTATAAAATACGACCAGAAATAATTTATTTTCAGTTTGCTCAAACAATCCTAAAAAAATTTCCTTTCACATGCTTGACGGAAAACAATGCACTGAAGTAAAAAATGGCGTTTCTATTGTCAAGGAGTTTGGCGCCAAACCTTCCGGCGCCAAATATTATCATGGGAATAGTTTTCAGGTCGATTGCTGATGGCAACGGCGACAGGGAAGTAAGAGACTCTAGGAAAGGCTCAGGAAGGAGCGGAAATGGAAAATAAAATAAAATATACAGGTAATAGAAAAAAAGACTATGAAAAATATTCGAGATTCGCAAAATACTCACCAATTCTAAAAATATATATTAGTCAAACATAAAACCTTTTAAAAAATAAATAAAATCACTATGCAAAGGTCTGAGGCAGGATCCTTACTAGAACCTTTAACTGAAGTACTGGAAGCTGAAGGGAACAAAGAGGTTGTTAATAATGAGAAACTTCCATTAACTAGAAGAAGAAAAGCATTTTTAAAAAAAAATTCAATTTCAATGTCAGCTGAGACATTATGTATTAAGTGCACTCAAACTGGAGTATGCTTTATAATATCTTAAATTTATTATATCAATAAAAAAAAACTTGGTTTTGGTTGAGTATATGTCTTCACATTTAAGAAAAAAATTAAATTTTTTGAACATAAATATGTATAATATACATACATATGTGTATTGAGAGACCACGGTTCGAATACCGGTAGTAACAAATAATTATTTTTTCTGTTACTGTAGCCTTAGTCAACCCTGTGAGGCCCTGCCTCATAAAGTGTATACTCTAAATTGAGTAAAAATCTAGCGGTCGAGCGTGATTCTGACCAAATTACCTCCTAACACAACCGTTGATTAAGTAACAGCACTTATTAGCAAAGTACTGCACCCCTGACCCACCAGGGCTCCTAGTGGTACCGATTTAATTTTTTTTTTTTTATTTATATGAATATTATATATATATATGATCCATAAGGCGCACATATCTGCCAGCACTCAAACTAGATGTAATTTAACTTACTATAAAGTAGTTTATGACACTTATGACACGTAGGGGTAGTAGTTTTTATGATATTCACATATGAATATAAATTTGGCAAATGAAAATTTGTCCAAACAACTATAAATCAATTTATTTTAGCAAATGTCATGTAAACTATTACTCCTACGAAAATAAACATCATAAACTACGTTATAGCTCATTAAACTAGCTTTAATTTGAGTGCTATTAGACATCTGTACGTCAAATGGATTTTGAGATATAAATTTTTCAAAATTAATTCACTAACTACTGATGTTTCAGTAATTCCCATACAACATTTTTATGAAATGTTGCTTTTTAAAACTATATCTCGAAAACTATTTAACGTAAATAACTCTATTAGGGCTCATATTTTAGAAAATTTACTCTTCTTTAAATGACGTTCCCTTAGGTTTTCTTGTGTTGTTTCTACTTTTTAAGATATAGAGCTCCGTTTTTTTTATCGCTTTGAAACAGCCGCCATTTTTTATTCCCCCTACCTATACTTGGCAGCTCATCAGTTATGACTCGTAATTATGCATAATTTTCATTAAAGTAATCAAAAATTGGGGTGAGATAACTGCCTTTTTTTCTCCTCTTGGGCTCTTGTACTAATAGTTAATCTTGGGTAGTACACACACGTACATACCCATACAAAAGTTTTGAGAACAGAAAAACTAACAAAAAAATATTAAACTTGTATCATTTCTAAACTTTGTACAGAACATTGTTTCAGAACAACAACCTTTGTTATTAAAACTATCGAATTGGATTGGTTAGGTAAAAAAAAAAAATATATAGTGAGGAAAATACTTTTCACAGTGAAGTTAAAGCGGACCAATAGAATCGTAGCTTGTATTCAATCGAACCAATACGAAACTGCGGTCTGGACTATTGGATGAGACAGCCAATGGGATGCGGTCTATCTGGAGGACATTGTACCTCCTGTGGTACTGTCTCATTTAACTTGCTAAAATATTATAGAGAGATGTTTGTACACTTATATCTCAAGACCCCAAAAGTAAAAAGAAAAAATATGTTCTTTTAATATTATATTAAACAGCTTTAATGTGAGTGCTAATAGACATCTCGACGTCGAATAGTTTTTGAAAATAAGTTCATTGATTTCTGATTTTTCAGTGAATTTTGTTTTTAAATGTTGCTTTCTAAAAGCTATATCTCGAGAACTATTGGACGTAAATAGCTCTATTAGGGCTCATATTTTAGCAAATTTACTCTAATTTAAATAGTGTTCTCTTAGGGTTTCTAGTGTTGTTGGTATTTTTCAAGAAATAGAGCTCCGAAAGAAAAAATAATTTTAGAATTAATGAACAGACATACATAACATCTATTGAAGAATGGTGTCAAAACTGCAGAATCAAAATAAATCCTGGCAAATCCCACCAGATCACCTCTACCCTCCTGTCCTACAGTATCCTTTCTAAATACACCACTAACACCTGTTGAACAGATTCGATACTTAGGACTCCATCTTGACTAGAGGCTTACTTGGAATCCACACACAAGACTGAAACGACAAGAAACTGCTCGTAGATTCCGATTGCTACAACACTTACTTGACAAACGCTCTAAACTTCCCATTCATTACAAAAAATTAGTATACACTACAATAATCAGACCAATTTGGACACATGGAATTGAGCTCTGGGGCTCCACCAAACCACCAAATTCTTCCCGCATCCAATCGTTACAATCCAAAATCCAACGTAAAATCCTTGAGGCTCCTTATTACGTTACAAATAAACTCATTCACAAAGACCTTAACATCCCATTCGTTGCAGATTTGGCCCAAAACAGATATGCATCTTTTCATTCCAAACTCCTTACCTATCCTAACCCATTAGTTCTTAATCTTTCATCCTTAATAATCCCTGATAATCCCCCGAGGCGACTGAAAAGAAGATGGCCACGAGACCTAAATTTAAATTAATGCCTGAAGTACCACCAATGGGTGGTTCCTTCCCAAGGTTTTCAAGTGTATATGAAACATACATCATATTTATTTATTGTATTTATTATTTGTACAGTTGTAAATCACATTAAATAAATAAATAAAAATATATATTAATTACATTAAACTAGCTTTGATGTGAGTGCTAATAGACCTCTGTACGACGAATGGTTTTTGAGATATAGATTTCTCAAAATAAATTCATTGACTTCTGATTATCCCGTAGATTTTTTTTTTTTAATTTTGCTTTTTAAAATGCTATATCTCAGGAACTATTGAACGTAAATAGCTCTATTAGAGCTCATATTTTAGCAAATTTACTCTAATTTAAATAATGTTCTCTTAGGTTTTCTAGTTTTGTTGGTA
>NW_027111044.1:297978-299081 GCF_000696795.3 Halyomorpha halys | reverse complement strand
CATCTTCTCCTCATTTATCATCCACGGTCAACTATCTCTCATAATTAAAAAAACTTCTTATAATATCAGCTATTATACATTTTTCAAGGAGAATAATGTATAATATCAGCTATTATACATTTTTCAAGGAGAATAATTACCTTCCTGAAGGTTATCTTTCATTATGATAACGACCATATAGACAATAACAATAATCTCCTACCTCTATAACCACAAAGATGAACAATCAAACAAAAATTAGATTACAATAAATCTAAATTTTATAAAAATTCACAAAACTAAAATTTTAATTACGAAAAATTAATTATTTTTAACGGTTTGAAACAGCAGCCATTTTTTATTTCCACTACTTATACTTGGCAGATATAGTTATCATAAAAGTAATAAAAAATTAGTGTGAAATAACTCCATCTTTTTTGTCCCCGACTCTTGGACTATTACGAGGACGTAGATCCCGGCTGCACAAGCACTATCTATAAGCCAGACGAGGAACCTCTGAATAGAGTTCTGTCCAATAGAGTGTTTGTAATTTATTAATTAATATTTCCACGAAGATAGACAATAACGCTGCCATATACAAAAGGTATAGAGGATATCTCAGGTGATTAAGTCTCCTTCAATAATAAACTAATGAGCGATTGTGTTCAATGCAAGGTGCCTCCTTGTGCACGCTTGTAATAATTGAATGCACCTTGTAACAAGATTAATATCAACAGGATTCGAATCGCGCAGCTAAACAAAAACATGAAATAGTCAATAACGTACATAAAATAATTATTAATTATCAGAATGATTGAGGGAAAATATTATAAGATATATTATATTATACTCATTAAACCAAAATTGTAAAAAATAGAAAATTTTCAAACAATTCTATTCTATACTAAATAATTCAAAAACACTATTCAAATTATAGTCTCAAAACATTTATTTCATTCACACGTCCAACGTTTCGGCCAATTCGGCCATCTTCATGGACAATCTTAAATTACTATGAGACATATCATTTAACCATTTAAAAAAAAAAAAAAAACTCCATACAGGCTACTTTTGTGACACAAGTGAGGTTGTAATAAAAGTGTATAAATAGTGGTAAAAGAGAA
>NW_027111044.1:294212-294678 GCF_000696795.3 Halyomorpha halys | reverse complement strand
ATAAATGTTTTGAGACTATAATTTGGATAGTGTTTTTGAATTATTTAGTAAAAAATTGCCAGTCTCAAGAAAGAAATTTAAAGATTATAAATAAATTCTATTCTATATATAAGATATTTTAGTGACGTTTCGGCGTTTTTACCTTTGGTTTCTCTGGACAAACGACTGACATGGAATCCTCATACACACTGAAAAGACAGGAAACTGCTCGTCGATTCCGACCATTACAACATACTAGATCCTATTCCTACCATTCTAGACAAACGGTCCAAACTTCCAATACATTACAAAAGACTGATCTAGATGACTGTTATAAAGCCTATCTGGACATACGGTGTTGAGCTAAATCATCGAATTCCTCTCGAATCCAATCCTTACAGTCCAAAATCCTTCGTAAAATCTTTAATGCTACTTACTTTGTCACAAATCAAATCATCAAGAGTGTAACTTGGCTTCTCCTTCACTA
>NW_027111044.1:290964-292537 GCF_000696795.3 Halyomorpha halys | reverse complement strand
CGGGACACTTTTTCTAACATTGCATCCCGCAAAATGATTTATAAGACGTTGTCACGTCAAAAAGTCAACGCTCCAAGGCCGGATTCGAACCGGCAATGCCTCAGAAGGATAGACTTGCGCCTAACCCCTGAGTTACGATGCGTTGGCCATCTTCATACTCCTTATTTTTACTTCTTTACCCATCATCTTATTAAAATTCTTCGGTATTATAAATAAAACTCTATGGAAGCAGAGTTGGGCAAAAATTAGTTATAGTTGAAACTAATAGCTCAAATTACCATGGATACAATATTTATTTATCAATGGTTCATTCATGAATAAGGGTCGTAACCATGGGAATTCTAGCGATATTTTTATCCATATAAGTATCAGTCGACATTTGTTTCTCAGTCTTTTTTATGCACAGTGAATTAATTATTATTATTATTTCAACAACGAATTTATTAGATTTAAGTTTTAATCTTCATCGCACTACATTTGGACAAACGTCTAACTTAGAATCCCTACACAAGAATGCAAACGACAGGAGACAGCACGTCGATTCCGACTATTACAGCACTTACTAGACAAATGGTCTCAAATTCCAATCTATTAGAAAAGACTGATCTACATTACAATAATAAGGTCTATCTGGACATAAAGATTTAAGCTTTGGGGCTCCACTAAACCTTACAATCCAAAAATCTTCCTGAAATCCTCTATGCTCCTAACTTTTACACAAATAAAATCATCCATAAAGACCTTAATGTTCATTATGTAAACGATCTAGCCCGAACTAGATATAAATCCTTCCATTATAACCATCCAAACCCATTAGTTTCAACGCTTGCTTCCTATTTCATTCCTGACAGTCCTCTGAGGCGCCTGAAAAGAATATTACTTCGAGACCTAACTATAGTAATATTAAAGTGAAAAATGAGAGAAGAAAATAATGTAAACATGAAAATCAACAAAATAAATACGTGTAAAAAACAGAAAATTAATTAAAATGGAAATTAATGTAGAATTAAGGGAGCTTTAATACGAGATAGATGTTATCATCATTGAAATAGTCTGCTAAAATGCTAAATTATTAAAAATCCTTCGTAAAGTGCTAGGAGAAAATTCCGTGATGCGCGAAACAAATTTTTATTTTTTTATCCTTCAGTTAATGTAAAGCTTTTATTATATCATTAATGTTTTGCTTTCATATTTTCTTACCTATTACTAGTTTTTATTATTATTATTAAAATTACTTCTTGATTATTGAGAAATATTTTAACAGAGCTCATTTTAAATAGGGAAAAGAAAATATATTAATTTATTGATAATAACAATTATCCAAATAGTCTCAACCTTCTTCATTAAGACATGTCCAACGTTTCGGCAGGTCCGGCCAACATCAGTAATTGATTTATAAAACTTTGCAGACTAATATGCCAAAGTAAGTTTAACTGTATTTGTCACTATAGCATTTAATAATAAACTCTATTATTCGCAATTTTTGTATTTTAGTAATATGAACTAATTACAACACTATTAATTTTTTTTATTATTAATAAAACTACTAGTCTCGAACAACATAATAAAAATT
>NW_027111044.1:289310-290264 GCF_000696795.3 Halyomorpha halys | reverse complement strand
TTGGGGTGAGATAACTGCCTTTTTTTCTTCCCGGCTCTTGTACTAATACCAAAGTTTTAATAGCGTTCATTCAATTAATGTATATTTAAGTTTTCATTAATTTAGAAAAGACAAGATGATGTTATTCCATATGTCAATATCCAAGATTAGGTTTATCACCTGATGAAGGCAACATGACTCCTAGAGCAGACATATATCTCAGGCTGACCCAGTTAGACTGTACAAGGCCCCATTTAATATGTTTTGGTTGTATAAAGGCTGCCAGGTCCCCCCCGACATTAGGAAATTCGCTATTCAAGTCGCCTACTACACCCCCGAAATAATGTAAAACATAATTAGGAGCCCAAAAACGGAGCCGTGTACCTTCCTACGCTACCGATTACGAAATGGCTTTAGACTACCCTTGGCACGGTAGAGGAGATATATGTCCTGAGAAGTGGCCTTATGGAAATGTCTCTATTCATTAGGTAAATTAGTTCGAAATCAACACACCTCTTCTTCTTTTTTTTCCTTCGTTTTATGGCTTGTTTGGCCTTTTAACCTGATGGGCTATAAATAGTGAGAAAACAAGAGTAAATAATATATCTCAAGGTTTTTCATTATGTATTTAAACATTAAACAATATAATAAAATCTAGTGTAATGATTTGATTAGATTGGTGGGCTTGTTTTCTATTTATCAATATTTTTTTGGGATTTTCGAATATATATATATATATCATCTATAATCCTCTTACCCCCACCACCTCACTCTTACCCATCCCCTATAATATCAGCTATTATACATTTTTCAAGGAGAATAATTACCTTCCTGAAGGTTATCTTTCATTATGATAACAACCATATAGACTATAACAATCATCTCCTACCTCTATAACCACAAAGATGAACAATCAAACAAAAATTAGATTACAATAAATCTAAATTTTATAAAAATTCACAAAACTAAAATTTT
>NW_027111044.1:284516-288435 GCF_000696795.3 Halyomorpha halys | reverse complement strand
TATATATCGTATTTGTTTCTTACGTAACTTTAAAAAAGAAAAAAAAAATGAAAACGAAAGATTAAAGACACAATATATTTCACAAATGACTAAAAGGATATAAAATAAAATAGGACTAAACATTTTGCCCTGGAGTAAATTGATTTAGAGAGATAGGACCAGAGAAGCTATATGTCACCACGGGTCCTTGGATCCACCCACGCAGAAGGTTCTCCGTTGTCCTATCTAGTTCCTATAGCCGCTACAATAAATATCGCCCAGGGATCTTGTATAATAATATTACACAATGTATACATTATAATAGTGAATAATATTAAGGTAACAGTCAGTGCATTAATTAAATTTGTGATAGTAAAAAATAAAAAGTCCACAAAACGGAAATAATGTAAAAAAAAAATTAAAGATTACAAAGGTTTATTATATCAAAGGGTGGAGGTAACGTAAAAATAATATATAATATATTTATATTCGAGGAATATAGTCCGTTTGGCGGTCAATAAATGTATCAAATTGTTAACCAAAGTTTCGCCCCACTTTGCAGAGCTTCGTCAGGGCTGTCTAATGGGTTGAGCAGTTGTGGTTTCTACTACCATCATATAGCAAATATTATAGGTATATATAATATATAATATTTAATAATAATAATAAAGGCATATAGAACTTGAAGGTTCAATGCCGAAACAACTAATCGTTCTCTATGTAAATCAGTACAGTGACGCCCCTCAAAACCCAAATCCACCAAAACAGACTTAGCACAATCTTCCCATCTACGTTTCGATTTACCTGTCAGCCGTTTACACGTTGGTTCAGTGTTCACCCCCTCTGATTCATGATTTCCAAGGAGAATATTTAAAAAATCGTCATTTATGCCTCCTCAGACTATCCAATGAGGATAAGATCAAGCTGATAATAAATACCATATCATTCTACATTGATGTGGCGGGTTTAACAAAAATCCTTAGAGTCGTTGTCTAAAATCCTATAAATGTGGAAAATCGACTTTATAAAACTGATTTGTTTGAGTTTGCGAATTGATCTCAAATGAAACAGCTCTGATGAAACTCTACAAAGTGGGGCGAAACGTAAGCAAATAAATAGTTGATAACTATTTTTTGTTTCCTTTTGACAGCAACCCCACCCATCTTCTTTATAATTTGAAAGAATATCGTCAATTATATATATATACATACAAGAATGTATATAAATGAATTGAATAGCTAATAATACAAGGTACAGGAATTTTTTATATAATATTTTTTTTTATAATCGAACTTTATTTATTGATAGATATTACAGTCTGCCACACCGTTGTGGGCAATAGGTAATAGTGATGAATGATCACATTCATACTAAAATAAAATGAAATAAGAATGAAAAAAAAAGTACAAAATAAATAAATAAATAAAATCTCCCTTAAAATATATACCAACAGAAGGATAAAGAAAATGAACATAATCTAACTATGTGACTAATGAAAAAATAATAAATAAATAAAATAAAATAATCTCTAGTCACATTTACACTATTATATACAATATTTACACAATCGACCCAAGGATCCCTGAGCCCACTCTATCTCCCACAAGTGAGGGGTAGAGCAGAGCTCAAGAGATCCCAGCGCATCCCTCTCGCCACATCAGTGCTAATGAGCCAGTGGAGGCTGAGCAAGTGCGCTTAAGCCGCAAACACACGACTTGAGTGGAGAATCTCACCATTGCCAGAACTCCAATTGTCCTTTTTTATTTTAATAAATCTCTTGGCCATTGCCGTTTCAACCTTCTAGGTGGGCTGTAGGGATGGGTGGAACTAGATAAGGTTTGAACTAAAGGATTAGGATGGTTAGAATAGTTTATAAAGAATTTTGAGAATTAGATTAGTATGAGGTCAAAGACAAAAGGGATATGAAGGTCGTGGTGCAGTGATCTGTTGGAAACGTAATAGAGTGCATTAACTATGGTTCTAAGGATTTTGGATTGAAAGGAGTGCATACGTTTGATGTTCGACGGTTTAGCTGTTCCCCATAGTCCAAGGTCTGAGTATAGTCTTATAAATTATAAGTTTGTTTTCTAGTGAGAGATGAGCAGTCGGTAAAGTTGGCTGAATCGCCTGTTGAGTTCTTGTTTTTTAAGTCTAGTATGTTGGTTCCAGGTCTTTTGTGTAAGATGAATGCAAGGTATCGCACTGTGTTGGATCTGGGTGGAGGAATATAATTAAAAGTAACAGGTATTAAAGAATTATATATCTAAATCTTGTTTTATTGTCATAAGCCATGAAGAAGGCCTGCAAAGTGGGACAAAGCGTTGGTTTCTAATATTTTTTTTTTTATAATATGTCGAGTAACTAGAACGCATCTTTCTATAATTAATTACAAATACACAATTTCAGCTGGAGACGAATGCCAGAAACAATTTCATTAATTGAACAATACAATAAAACCAATCGGATATAGTTTTCTTTCAGCCTAATGAACAGTAGAAGAACTTCTTTTTTTTTTATTGCGGAAAGCGTTTTTTCAATTCTTGATGGTTCTTAATGATCTTAAAAAAAATCCTAACAACACCCATTCCAGGGATAACTAAATAGCGGAGTTGTTTTCCTCAATTCGGGACGAAAGCGAATCCAATCTCGGCCGAAATCGAATGCTTAGATTTATCGAATTATTCCGGAAGAGTTTCCATGATCTGGTTTCTCATTCCAAGTACCGAATAGGTCTGTCTCACTTAAACAAACGGCAGGCTAATATCTCAGTGTCGCCATAAACTGCTATTATCTATAAAAGTTTTCTCATAGAGCGCGCTACTATGAGAAACTAACAAAAGCTTAACTGTAGTAATTAATAAAGTCTTAACAAGTTGGAAAACTACTAAACTTAGTCATTGGAGAAGTTTGTCGGGGGGTGCGGTCAGCAAAGAACAACATAAACAAACAAAACCATATTTATTTATTTTATGCCGACGTTTCGACCTGAATTTCAGTTCTTCATCAGGGCTATAGAACAAAAGAGATAACAACTTTTAGAGAAACATACAATTGAAAAGGAATAGTATACAAACAAATTTAGAATTATACAAAATATTGAATTAAATCATAAATGATAAAAATTGATAACTGATATTTGAATAATAAAAAAATTTTTAATTGATTGATAATCGTGGAATTGGATGGTAGTAGATTGAAAACAATGACAGATGAAATATAATATCATCTAGGTAAGAAGATATGTATAATATAAGATATGTAAGTAGTGTCTAGAAAACTGAAAAAATAAATAAATAATAAACTTAGTCATTCTTACTTCGAAGCATTAAAGTAGGTCACTTTAAATTTTTTGTTGTTTCTAAACTTTTATTTTTTTTTTTTTATTTGTATTTTTTCTGTTAGAATTTTGTTTTTCTAAGGAGGTGTAGATAGTTGACCGTAGATCAATCTACTATCATAATTCCACGATTATCAATCAATTAAATTTTTCTTTACTATTCAATTATCAGTTATCAATTTTTTATCATTTATGAATCAATTCAATATTTTTTATAATTCCAAATTTGTTTATATACTATTCCTTTTCAATTTTATGTTTCTCTAAATGTTGTTGTTATCTCTTTTGTTCTATAGCTCTGATGAAGACCTGAAATTCAGGTCGAAACGTCGGCATAAAATAAATAATGGTTTTGTTTATTTATGTTGTTCTTTGCTCACCGCACCCCCCCCTCGGCAAACTTCTCCAATAATTTTGTTTTTATTTTAAAAGTTTTTTTTTTATTTATTTATTTGTTGATATTTACAACTGTATAAAAAAATACAACCAGTAAATTTGATCGTAATGACATATGATATGATACAGGATGTAGAGAAACTACCCAGTAGTAGAACTCTAAAACAGTTTACAATATAAGGTCACGAGGCCATCTTCTTTTCAGGC
>NW_027111044.1:277156-278388 GCF_000696795.3 Halyomorpha halys | reverse complement strand
ATATATATTAATAATATACACGACCTAGGGTCATCGCTGATAACATTAAGGGATTTAACTAGCCACATGAATAAAATATTTTAATATACTAAAATAACTAACCGGGGAGTTGTTTTGAGGCTAAATATTTCCATAAATATCAACTTATTGTTTTCATTAACTATGAAGCCGACTGCCGGAAGATGGTTGTATATTATTAACCACCTGTGCCTTCTTGATCGGCTCATGATTTAAATATCCTCCAATAATCTTACTAACTTCCGGCACTTTCTCGATTCGCGATTATTGCTCATCGCTTTTGAATATATTTGAATAAATTAATATTAAACTGTTGTTGCCGCAAATATATATTTTAGTAGCTAATATATAAATTTATATATAGAGAATACACCGTCTATACAGCTGACATCCCAACCAATCCTAACACTATCCTCACCACGTATGCCGATGACATGTGTGCTCGCTGTTAATAATAACCCATTAATTGTATCCGAAAATCCCCCAATCCCATATCACAGCCCTCGAAGAATGGTGTCGTAATTGGAGGATTAAGATAAATTCCAACAAATCCCATCAAATCACCTTTACCCTTCGTCGTAAACATACCGACTGCCCTACAGTTTCATTTAATAATTTTACTCTTACCCCTGTCGAACAGATCCGCTACCTTGGACTGCATTTGGGGAAACGATTAACCTGGAATCCTCACACAAGACTGAAAAGACAGGAAACTGCACGTCGATTTCTACTATTACAGCACTTACTAAACAAACGGTCAAGACTTCCAACACATAACAAAAGACTGATCTACATGACTATTATAAGGCCTATTTGGACATATGGAGTTGGGCTATGGGGCTCCACTAAACCTTCGAATTCCTCTCGTATCTAATCCTTCGTAAAATCCTCAATGCTCCTTTGTCAGAAATAAAATCATACATAAAGACCTTAATGCTCCCTATGTAACCGATCTAGCCCGAACCAGATATCACTCCTTCCATTATAAACTCCCTAACCACTCAAACTCCCTAGTTTCTAACCTTGCATCCTCTTCCATTCCTGACAATCCTCCGAGACGCTGAAAAGAAGATGGCCATGAGACCAGCTAATGTAAAATGTCATTAGAGTGCTACCAATGGGTAGTTTCTCTACACGCCTGCAAAACTCCAATTTAACTTAGATCACATTTACTAAATGTATTATAATGTAAGTTGTAAATAGCAATAAATAAA
>NW_027111044.1:274516-276338 GCF_000696795.3 Halyomorpha halys | reverse complement strand
AGAAATTAGTGGGTTTGGGTGGTTAGGGAGTTTATTATGGAAGGAATAATATCGGGTTCGGGCTAGATCGGTTACATAAGGAACATTTAGGTCTTCTACACGAATCTGTTCTACAGGGGTAAGAGCATCATTATTAAAGTATACTGTAGGGCAGTCGGCTTACTTTTAAAAGTAAGATGTATATTTATATATTTTGTATTATAATATTTAACTGCAGGAATAACGGGCACTGGAATTAGTTGCCTAGCAATGTATCATAAATCTACGGCTTTAAATCAGCTATTCAGTCTCCTTTTTCCATTTTAGCCAAATATTTCAAAATTTATTTTATATTTCAAAACTGTCAAAAAGACAGTCGCTCCCGGAGTGTCTTAATAGGGCGGGTCCGGCCGGGAAAGATTGTCTTTTTTCGTGTTATGATCTCCTCATCGACAAACCTATTCCCTATAATTATCTGTTTGAAAAGTGAGATAAGTAAGACTACAACGGAAGGAGAGAGTGGGCAATTTCACACGTTTTTTTTTTTTTAAATTTCAGACGCTTTTTAAAATATTGCTCGATTTAACTATCTTAAAGTCTCCTCTTACCATTTTAAGTAAATATTTAAAAAGTAGAGAGATGTAGCACCGTCTCTTCGAAAATTTCGAAATGATGTAGACGAAATAGTGATTTAATTTCTTCAACTGTCAACTAAACTCGTCAACGACTAGCAAAGAAACAGAAATAGGCAAAACGTATTCATTTGTGCCGAGGTTTCGACCTAAATTTCAGGGCTAATAAACAAAACGAGATAACAACATAATTCCGAGAAAAATAAAAAATATTAAAAAAAAAATAAAGAAAATTATCATTTATTTTGTATTACCTCTACAATATACATTCATATCTTAACTTCCATTAGTATCAGCTACTTACTATCTACTTGTTATATTCTTATATGTATTCCCAAGTTTATTTTTTTATATTTATTTTTCTCTGAAATGGTTGTCACCTCTTTTTATTTTTCAACCCTGATAATACAAGAGTCAAGGAGGAGAAAAAAGGCAGTTATCTCACCCCATTTTTTGATTACTTTAATGAAAACTATGTATAATTACTAGTCAAAATTGATGAGTCTGCTAAGAATAGGTAGGGGGAATAAAAATGGCAGCTGTTTCAAAACCTAAAAAAAAACATTATTTTTTTATTCGGAGATATATCATTAAAAAACCAACAACACTAGAAAATCTAAAAGAAGAGTAAATTTACTGAAATATTAGCCCTAATAGATATAGCCTTTTAAAAAGCAACATTTCATAAAGATGTACTGAAATATCAGTAGTCAGTGAATCTATTTTGAGAAATCTATATCTCAGGAACTATGTGATGTACAGATGTCTGTTAGCAATCAAATTAAAGCTAAATAATTGTACTATAAAGTAGTTTATGACCTTTACTTTCGTAGGAATAGTAGTTTTCATGATATTTGCTAAAATAAATTGATTTATAGTCGTTCCAATGCTAAGCTTGATTTATGAAACAATAGGACGTGCAGATGTCTGTCAGAACTCAAATTAATGTTAGATAAATTTAAAATATAAATTTATCATAAAATATTTTATAATGTTTATCTTTGTAGCAGAAGTAGTTTTTATAATATTTGACAAACTAAACTCACAAAATGTTAATTTCTAGTTGTTTGTATAAAATGTTAGATTTTTGAAAAAATTTTAAACCCTTCGGCCCAAATAAATAGTTTTGTTTATTTGTGTATCTTTGCTGATCGCACCCCCTCAAAATTTCCTCATATTAGTTGATTTAGCTCTTGTTACATTATATATAT
>NW_027111044.1:254917-269139 GCF_000696795.3 Halyomorpha halys | reverse complement strand
CGCCTCACGTTGCGGGGCTTCGTCAGGGCTACTTTGACGGCAGTCAAAACTAAAATCCTTTAAATATGTTTTGTTTTGACTGCCGTCAAAATAGCAGAGGAGACTGTTGCACTTTGGGCCAATATTTTTTTTTTAAGTTCAAAATAGAGTGTTAGTCATGAATATTTCAAGCAAATAAATTACAACATTATATCCAAATATAGCCATCATTCGCCATGTCCCCAATTAAGGACTAAAACAATCCACATCGAAATGTCCTTCTGGATCTTCAAAGACGAACCATCCGAGAATGATAATGCCATCTTAAAACAAAAAACGAGGACAGATAGCACCACATCTAGATCCACGATTTTTCGAGAAGGTTGGGATCTTTCAGGGAGTCAAGGTGAAGCTGAGATCTAGAAGGCGGGTGGATGAGGGAATAGCACGACTTGACACAGCCTCTTGTATTAAAAAAAATCTATTTTAGCATTTATCACAAAAAATTTAGCAAAATCAATAACTACGAAATTTAGGTAATTATGTACCTAATTTATAATTTTCAAAAAAAAGAGTCTAAAATAAATAATAACGCAATTAAAATAAACGGTTAATATAAAGAGGAAGCTATAATCCATGTTCTTGACAGACATTAATATTGGATAACCTTCAGAGATTTCTTCAGTGAGAAATAAATGTCTTAATTCATGTAATTTTGACTAATGGTAAATGTTCCTATGATTTTATTGTTTGACAAGAATAAGTAATTTCGAAATCGACGTAAAGTATAGATTTGTACTTAGTGTATTATTACACTTCATTCTTATCTATGATGAATCTTTTAAATCTTTTGTATTGATATTATCTCTATATATTACCACAGGCTATTATTTTTTAGTAATATCTTTCTAAGATCCTTGAAGTAATATTTCGCTTAATTGGCAACTATGAGGATGTGGTCATCACAAGATAATTAGATGAGGAAAACATATTTTTATAGAAATAATATTATCTTTCTGTTGCTGTGAGATTCCTGTTTTAGAGTTTAGTAACGAGAAACGAACATAAATATTAGAAGATTATTGATTGACCGTGTGTATAGATGAATGGAATATGGTCCGTGTGCGGTAAAAAAAAACAACTCAAATAGTAATTAATCATACTATTTTATTGAGCCAACGTTTCGCCCCACGTTGCAGGGCTTCGTCAGGGCTAAAAAAGATACAAACACTATAGTTACAAAAAGGAAAAAAGAAAAAATATAAGTGTAAAATAACAGGGGTATAAAATGAAAAGTAAGATATAATAAGACAAATTAAGGGTTGTAAATAGTAAATGAAAAGGGTAATAGTAACAGATAGATAAGAGAAGAAATATTAAAAAATGTACAAATAAAGAGATGAAAAAAGAAAAAACTAATATAGGAAATAATAAATAAACCAACTATAGTGTTTGTATATTTTTTAGCCCTGACGAAGTCCTGCAACGTGGGGCGAAACGTTGGCTCAATAAAATAGTACAATTATTTACTATTTGAGTTTGTTTTTTTTACCGCACCCGGACCATATTCCATTCGAACATAAATATTGTAGTATAAGGGGAAGTAAAGCAACCGAGAATGTTTGGGTAGTCGTAGTTTTTTCGTCAGAATCGTAATCCGTAAAGAAAACAAAATATGTACAACAGTAACTACAAACCTTGAAGGGTCAGGAGTTCAGTACTTTGAAAGGAAGTAAAGTCACTAGACTAAAGGTTGTGCAAGGAGATGCTTTATTAGTTATTACAATTATTATTAGCTTGAATACATTTTTTTTTTTTATTAAATTAATAATTTTCTTTTCACTCTGGAGGGAATGGCAGCTGCCCCCTTCTGCCCCCCTCTGGTTACGCCCATGACGTAACGAATAAACTCATCCATAAAGACCCCATTTCGAAACATAGTTCTCTGCTAGAGTTTATTGACGCAGTTGTATTTAGTTCTATAGTTTTCTTGCCCTAACCCAATAATACCAAATCAGCATACCCAAGCACCTGTATTTTACCATCAATAATTTTTCAAAAGTAAATTAACAAAAATCATATACCCAGGTTTAATTGTTTTTATTTTTTAACTAACGCCTGTTGAACAGATTCGATACTTGGAACTCCATCTTGACAAGAGTCTTAGTCGGAATCCACATTAAAGACTGAAACGAAAAGAAACTGTAAGTAGATTTGGATTGCTACAACACCTACTTGACAAACGCACTAAACTTCCCAACTACAAAAAATTATTATACACGACGATAATCAGACCAATTTGGACACATAAAATTGAGCTCTGGGGCTCCACCAAACCATCAAATACCTCCCGCATCCAATCCTTACGATCCAAAATGCTACGTAAAATCCTTGATGCTCCTTATTACGTTACAAATAAACTCATCCACAAAGACCTTAACATCCCATTCGTTGAGAATTTGGCCAGAAGTAGATATACCTCCTTTCATTTCAAAATCCTTGTTGGCCTGACGGTTATACAGGGATTGCCGTTTAGAGAAATTTTTTTTTTTAATAATTTATTTATTGATATTTACAACTGTATACATCAAGTAAATTTGCTATAAGTGATATTATGACATGATGAAAACATGTGGGGAATCTACTCATTGATAGAACTCCAAAAACATTTCTAAAGGAGAAGATATCGAGGCCATCTTCTTTTCAGACGTCTAGGAGGAGTATTAGGTAGTGAAGGAGAAGCCAGGTTAAAAACGAGTTGGTTTGGGTGGTTGGAAAGTTTATTATGGAAGGATTGGTATCTGATTCTGGCCAAATCGGCAACATAGGGGACATTGAGGTCCTGATGGATGATTTGATTTGTGACAATGTAAGGAGCATTAAGGATTTTACGAAGGATTTTGGACTGTAAGGATTGGATTCGAGAGGAATTAGATGGTTTAGTGGAGCCCCAAAGCTCAACTCCGTATGTCCAAATAGGCCTTATAATAGTCATGTAGATCAGTCTTTTGTAATGGATTGGAAGTTTGGGCCGTTTGTCTAGTAAATCTAGAAATAGTCGGAATCGACGAGCAGTTTCCTGTCTTTTCTGTCTTGTATGAGGATTCCATGTCAGTCGTTTGTCCAGATTTAGTCCTAAGTAACGGATCTGTTCACCAGGAATGAGTGGGGTATTATTAAAAGATACTGTAGGGCAAGACGAAGGTTTACGATGAAGGGTAAATGTGATTTGGTGGGATTTATTGGAATTTATTTTAATCCTCCATTTTTGGCAACATTATTCGTTTAGAGAAGTTTAACCTTATTACATCAAAAAAGATGATATAAGATAAGATATGAATAACCCAATTTTACACACAACAATAAGGACATTTTTATTCTTATGTTACCCAAGGTGCACGGGAAACTCTTCACCGTATTTCGCAACATTGCGTAAATGTATGTGAATATTCTCACGATTCATACCGTTGTAAGGATCATTATAGCAACGGAAAATGAGAAAAAATAAACTGACTTCTGAAGGAAACGAAATATAATTGTAATATACTATACAGAATTTATCTTTGTGAAGACATTAATAGGTACAGGTAATTATAAGATGACCTTTGGTCAACGATGACTACCCGACTATGAAACTAATCAGAGAGAAAATGACCTGGTCATACATGACTCCTGCTTTCGATCTGATAGCAGTCCTTATGGAGTCCAAGGAGAAAGCTTAATAACTGATCACAAGTATAATTAAGTAGAACAACATATAATTAATGTTTTAATATTATATATTATTGTTTGTTTATATTATATATAATTTATGTGGCTCTTTACTACTGCCAAGCGATGAAACAAATATTTTCTTTTTTACATACAATTATTTGATTTACCTCGCAAACTAAGATAAATTCAATTTATTAAAAAAAAAAATTATATTTAGAATTACTGGAAGATTATTGATTGACCGTGTGTAAAGATGAAAGGAATATGGTCCGGGTGCGGTCAGAAAAACTCAAATAGTAGAATTATACTATTTTAATGAGCAACGTTTCGCCTCACGTTGCGGGGCTTCGTCAGGGCTACTTTGACGGCAGTCAAAACTAAAATCCTTTAAATATGTTTTGTTTTGACTGCCGTCAAAATAGCCCTGACGAAGCCCTGCAACGTGGGGCGAAACGCTGGCTCATTAAAATAGTATAATTCTACTATTTGAGTTTTTCTGACCGCACCCGGACCATATTCCTTTCATTTTATATTTAGAATATATGTATATATAGTTGATCGTAAAGATTTAAAAATAAGATGGTCAGGGTTGCGGTCAAATATTGTTATTGTTTTATGTACATCTCCTGTACTTTTTTAACTGTATATTTTACGTATTTTAAAAAAAAAAATTACTCTTGCCATTGTTACTTATTTTTTATTCTTATCATTGTTTATTCAAGTTTGTTTTATACTGATACTATTTTAGTCTTCCATCCTTTTATTTATATGTAATTTCTTATCACTTTATTTTTACATAATATTTATCCTAGCTTAAATTACCTTATTGTCGTAATATTCTCAGTTTTCTTTTTTTTTTGTATCTTTTCAGCCCTGATGAAGCCCTGCAAAGTGGGGCGAAACGTCGGACATTAAAATAGTTTTAAACTATTTGTTCTTTTTTTGACCGCAACCCTGAACATCTTCTTATATTTATATTTAGAATAGCTTTACAATAATTTGTAAATGTAATTTTGATGTAGCTTAAAAACATTTTTTTTAAAATTATTTAATGAGATTTACAACTGTACAAATAATAAATACAATAAATAAATATGTGGTATGTTTCATTTACTTGAGAATCTTGAGAAGGAACCACCACCCTGGTACTGGTACTTTAAGCATTAATTTAAATTAGAAGGTCCCGTGGTCATCTTCTTTTCAAACGCATCGGAGGATTATCAGGGATTTTTAAGGATGAAAGATCAAGAACTAATGGGTTAGGATGGGTAAGGAGTTTGGAATTAAAAGACGCATATCTGTTTTGGGGCAAATCTGCAACGAATGGGATGTTAAGGTCTTTGTGAATGAGTTTATTTGTAATGTAATAAGAAGCATCAAGGATTTTGAATTTGATGGTTTGGTGGAGCCCCAGAGCTCAATTCCATATGTCCAAATTGGTCTGATTATCGTGCTGAATAATAATTTTTTATAGTGAATGGGATTTTTTTTTCTTACCTCTTTTATTGTAAATATATATAACAATATTAATATATACCTAAGTATATAAACAGATATATATTAATATTATTATATATTTTTACAATTAAGGAGGTAAGAAAAAAAAGTGAATGGGAAGTTTAGAGCGCTTGTCAAGTGTAAATGAAACATACAACATATTTACTTATTGTATTTATTATTTGTACAATTGTAAATCATATTAAATAAATAAATAAAAGGTCATATAACTATATAACGTACTAACAGGTCGTGAGACGCCTTTCGAACAAGTTGTCATTTAAATTATAAAAGATAACATAACCTTCCATTGCAGATGGTGTTAGTAACGCCTGACAAAAAGATTATCCAAGCGAGAACAAAGACATTACATAAAAACTAATTTCTTATCTTCTAATCTTCTTATCCAACTCTGGAGAAGATTATCCTCCATTATCCAGCGGTAAAAGTGAGGAGGCTTCGGCTGGAGACCATGATGCAATATCTCACAGCCATTTTGGTTCTAAAAGAGATGTGACTCAATAAATAGTTAACTAATACCTATTTATCGCAGCATTGTAAGTAAACGATTAAATGTTAAGCTTACATTCCACTGATGCCTGTTGAACAGATTCGATATTTAGGACTCCATCTCGACAAGAGACTTACTTGGAATCCACAAACAGACAGAAACTGCTCGTAGATTCCGATTGCTAAAACACTTACTTGACAAACGCTCTAAACTTCCCATTCATTACAAAAAATTAGTATACACTACGATAATCAGACCAAATTGGACATATGGAATTGAGCTCTGGGGCTCCACCAAACCATCAAATTCCTCCCGCATCGAATCCTTACAATCCAAAATCCTACGTAAAATCCTTGATGCTCCTTATTACGTTACAAATAAACTCACCCACAAAAACCTAACCCACTAATTCTTAATCTCTCATCCTTAACAATCCCTGATAATCCTCTGAGGCGTCTGAAAAGAAGATGGCCACGGGACCTTCTAATTTAAAACCACCAATGGGTGGTTCCTTCCCAAGATTTTCAAGAGTAAATGAAACATACAACATATTTGCTTATTGTATTTATTATTTGTACAATTGTAAATCACATTAAATAAATAAATTTTTTTTTTTATTACGAAATATAAGGTCAATTCATAGTGAAATGATTCATACCGGACCCGACGGAAAAAAAAAAAAAAAAAAAAAAAGGAATCGAACTAACAGAGATAACGTGGCAAAAGAAATTTGAATACAATTTAAGGTTACCAAAATGTTGTCCTTGGATCAAATTAAGAGAAATTTGCATTCTCATTTGTTTGAAATGAAATACGCAAAAGAGAGACAATGGTTCCCAAAATGACAGTTAAGGTCACCTTCATCGCATTTTCCGTATAAATTCATGACACTCTCAGATTTAGAAATTTAAAAAAAAATTACGATAAAATAAAAATATAGAAATAAATAATCAAATAAAATAAAATAGCCATAGTATTAATTAAATTAAATTAAAATATGTACAGCTATAACCCGGGAAGGGTCAGGGGTCCAGTACTTTGTAAGGAAGCAGTGTTTCCAGACCGACGGTTGTGCAAGGAGGTGATTTGGTCAGAATCACGCTTGACCGCCAGATTATTACTCAATTTAAGTGGCTGGTTTTTCAGGAGGGTCAGAACCCACAGGAGTATACTCACGCCTACAGTTTAACAGAAAGCAATAGTATTAATAAAATTAAAAAGAAATAAATAAGTTTAAACAAAGATAAATAAATCAGAAACCGATAAATAAGTTAAAATTAATAAATAATTTCACTAGGAAACTCATCAGCCAATAAACCACTATTATGTCAGTCGCATTCTCCATTTCAGAAAATTTTACGGTAAAGATAAAAAAAACTTTTAATTTCAATAAAGAAAAGGTTTTTAACTTTTTTCCTATATTTTTATTTCGCTAATGTAGTGTCGAACAATATTACATTTATAAATTTTTAAAAAATTTCAAAAACGAAACTATAAAAAAATTTAAGGTTTCATATTCACTATAACAGTTAAGATGATGTTTTTTTTTTGCATCACCTATTTGAAAGAAAAAAAATTAATTAATTTTGAAATAACTTAAATTAGTTTTACAATGAGGTGTAGATAGTTGATCTTAGATTAATAATTAGAGAAGATAGTCGGGGGGAGGGGGGGGGGGTTTACGGTCAAGGAAATAGTTTCGACCTGAATTTCAAACTGAGTTTAGCCAGAATCTCTGCCAAAACTCCCTGAATAAGATAGGTAGATATATATATATATATATATATATATATATATCAGCGAAAGCAATATCGATATATAAGTATCAGCGAAAGCAAAATGTTAAAAAAGAGAAGGAGGAATAAGATCTGACTCGCTTGAACTGTTGCAAGATACGGGTTTTTTAGGGTTCGGTACATCGAAGTAACAGCTGACTCAGAACTAATACTATACCAATATAATAACATAGAAAACTAAAGCAATAATGAAAAACTATTTACAATAAAAAAATGAGAGAGAGAGCAAAAAATTTAAGGTGATAAATCAACAAAAAAATTTTCTTAAAAGAATATAATTAATCGGGTATCCAAAGTTCCCGGGTTTCGGCACCACTTAAGTATAGCTTTATTGGGTTCGGTACATCTCTTTATAAACATTCGATCAGCTGATCTTATTCAGTCAACATCGAAGTAACAGCTGAATCAGACCGTAACTTTTATATATATATATATATATATATATATAACTTTGAAATCGCATTTAATAATCTTCGAAATTCCATTGCCAAAAGAAAATCCTCTTAGTTCACAAAATGAAGATGTTATGTAACGATTGACACCTCAGAGTTGGAACACACATCCTGGTACCCCGTGCATAGGGCATTGTGCACATTGAGCTAGGTGACGGTACGGCAGTACAAGGCGACACCTGGTTAGAGTGCAATAGAAAGTGGTCCTT
This sequence comes from Halyomorpha halys, assembly GCF_000696795.3. Classification (NCBI taxonomy): domain Eukaryota; kingdom Metazoa; phylum Arthropoda; class Insecta; order Hemiptera; family Pentatomidae; genus Halyomorpha; species Halyomorpha halys. The sequence goes on along the minus strand of NW_027111044.1, from coordinate 260,981 downwards.
ACACTTGCGAGTGTGGAGGCTATCTCAAAGCTGAGTCGTGCCGGGGAAAGGTCAGCTTCGTGCGAGGCAGGGGACGTACCGGCGATGCTACGGGGCCTCGGAGGATGAATATCGTTATTGCAAAGTGTAAAGTCTTACGCAACAAGTATGTAATCTGGTCTAGTATAAACAATAAATATGTAATTATAGATCGTATAGTAATATTAATATTGTCCATAATAAATAAAATGGTTTCTTCTAACAATTTCCGCTTGGTTTAACGTATTTTTATGCCCGCTTTCGATCGGTGAGGTTCGGACCCATTCAGTTTAGACAATCAGGGTCATCTGTTCAGTACTTTTTAAGGAAGTACTATTTTTAGAACAACTGTTATACAAGGAGATGATTTTTTCATGATCATGCTCAACTCCAGATTTTTCCTACATGAGGCCGGGTGGACCCCGGAGGGTTCTCCGGACTCAGTATTAACTCATTACGGTAACAGACTAAATAATTATCTGCTACAACCGGAGTCAAACCTGGGTACTGGAAGTGAGTAGCACAGCGCCTTACTCATTAAGCTACCATAATATTAATAGAGAGCGTAAGTAAAAGATTTACTTGCTACTCTGTAAAAAAACGAGTAGGTACGTAGTAAATTAAGTATAGAGTTGAGCTTTGGGTGGAGTCCCTTCGAATTCCTCTCGTATTCAATCCTTACAATCCAAAATTCTTCGTAAAATCCTCAATGCTCCTTACTTTGTCACAAATTAAATCATACATAAAGACCTTAATGTTCCCTATGTAACCGATCTACCCCGAACCAGATATCACTCCTTCCATTATAAACTCCCTAACCACTCAAACCCCCTAGTTTCTAACCTTGTATCCTCTTCCATTCCAGACAATCCTCCGAGGAGCCTGAAAAGAAGATGGCCACGAGACCAGCTAATGTAAAATGTCATTAGAGTGCTCCCAGGTTTGTCGGTTTTTAAAACAGGTTTTTTGAGAAAATTATGAAATTCGAAAACCGTTTTTTTAGTAGAAAATATAGGTTTTCTATAAAATATCGAATTATTATATCAGGCTTTAAAAACGATTAAGCCTAGTTCGGTTAAAAGTGAGAGGGTATTTTCTATTTCGGGGAATTTTGTGAATAAACTAAGGACACGGCTAAATAGCTAATTGATAGACGTCCTCTGTTTTCTGAAATCATATTTCATTAAGCAAAAAAATAAATAGAATACTCAAATTTGTATTAAAATTGCCCGGAATAGAAAATACTCGGTCCTTTGCTTAATTGTCTTTAAAACTAAAATTGATTTTAATAAGTGTGTATGCATAAACTTTATTTACTCTTGTCTTGATTATAATTTACATTATGTAACGCACAATTATATATTTTCTAATTGTTTTAGTAAGTATTCATCTGTGTCTAATAACATAGTTTTTTTGAAAAATAATATGGTTATTATAAAAATATTAAAATATATTTTTTATATTTATTCGAACCCTTTGCTGATTAACTCGTTTCACTATTATAAAAATATTTACATCCTTATATTTAAAAATTATGCATAAACAACGAATAATTGTTTTTAAAGTTATTTAATCCTAGTCAACTATTATTTCTTTGTTCTACTAAATTGCATAAAAAAAATTTACTATCAATAAAATTGAACAGTAAATAATTTCAGTCAAAAACTGCTTTTAATCACCCTAAATTTTCTGTTAAAATTTATTGTTTGAATTACAGAATATTCGAAAACAAACTTTTTTATAAAAATTCGAAACCGGTTTTCTCGAAAAATTACTATTCGAAAACCGGCTATTCTAAAATGTCGGTTTTTGTATAAACCCTAAGTGCTACCAATGGGTAGTTTCTCTACACGCCTGTAGAACTCCAATTTAACTTAGATCAGATTTACTAAATGTATTATAATGTACAGTTGTAAATAGCAATAAATAAATATTTAAAAAAAAAGTTTAATTTAACTAAATACATTAATATAATTCAAACTATCAATTTTGTTCATTAAATATATATACATCCTCAAATAGAGCAATAGGGTCAGCTAGTTATTATATATTTAAAAAATATAATACATTTAAAATGTTAAATCATCAATATCCCTATTCTGTGTAGTTGTATTATAAAAATATCAGTTCTTTATAACTCTCTATATCACGTTGAGTAATTGACAATCATAATTATAAATAAAACATTCGAAATAATTACTGTTCATTATAATACCAGTGAAAAAAAGGTTAATGCGATATTATTCCTTAATATGAGGTGTTGCATTAAACATAGCTCTACACTTACGAACAGCCATGACAGGAGACTGAATATTTTCCATCTAAAGGGCAACACGACCTTGTAGTAATTCGGAAATAGCGGAGTATTGGAATTAGCGAACTGTAGGCTACTGACCTTAGGGGTTCCACTCGAGCGTAAACCCTTTGGTCAATCGACTCCTACATCTCAGTGGGAGGAAAGGTCATCTGAGGGGGCTTTATCGGGGAATATTTGAACAGGATACGGGAGAGGGGGGGAGTCACGCCGAGCCTGTATAAAGGAGCATCAGGATCTAGCTCAAATGTCAACATCGGCTAGTGAATGGCTTTTTTTTAAAAAAAAATATATACAGTTAAACCTCTTCACAACGGACACTCACTAGGAAGGATTTTAGCCGTAATTGAGAGGCTTTCGTAGAAGGAATGTAAATGTATGAAGAATGCTATAACATGTTGTTACGGTTGCCATGGTGAAATAAAAAGACTGGCTAGATCTGCGTAGACAAGAGGTGTTACGGTTGCCATGGTGAAATAAAAAGACTGGCTAGATCTGCGTAGACAAGAGGTGTTACGGTTGCCATGGTGAAATAAAAAGACTGGCTAGATCTGCGTAGACAAGAGGTGTTACGGTTGTCATGGTGAAAACAAAACACGAGTGATATGTCCAGACGAGTGGGTTTTGGTTTAGTGAAGGCGATAGTTTGATTTCGGAGCACGTTACGATTGTTAAATGTTAAGTGGTGATAGTTTAAAGGCCCTCTGTCTTTACTGTTAGAACTAGAATATCACCATATTAGAAATGTTGTCATATATGTTTTGTTTTTCAAAATTATGGTGTTCTACTTCAATGAACGGTTACTAACACTAGAAGTGGGGATATAGTGCAGTGACGTTTCTTCAGCATGTCCTGGATAAGAGAATAATAATGTAAATGTAGTTATTAAGGTTAAGCATTAGGTTAAGGTTAAGTCAACCTATAAGTTTTAATTGTTTTATTAATTGACAAGAATTCTTTTTTTTCCTTTTTCATTCTCTGTATATAGATTCCTTATTATTATTAAACTTTTGTACATATAGTTCTGCTGTTCTTTCTCTGCTTTCAACTTGTTAATTTACTTTTTTTTTCTTTTTTTTTTGTTGTTCACGAAATATTACGATAATTCAACAGGTGGGTAGGTAACACCCCTAGGTTTTCTGTTATCTACATGTAAAGGTATTCGTCAGTGATCATAATTCAACAATTATTTATATAGTAGTATATTTTAGCTATATAAAAAAAAATTTAAATTTTACATTCCAGTGTTAACGCCTCAACCGGCGGCTGTTCGTATTTATATACTTATAATATATTTTTTCTTATTTCAATATTTTCTACTTTCACTTAGCTATATACAGAATATATCGTAAGAAAAGCCATTATAATTGTGGAAATTTTCGAATTTGAATTTTCGACGGAAACACTAGGGGTATTCATGATCTATGTTAAAGCGTGTTAAATGGAAAAACTCGTGTTAAATCGAAAAAAATCGAAAAACAAATCTTCTTTTGCCGTGGTAAAACGAAATAACATTTAACATGGTAAAACATATAACATTTAACACAACATCATGAATACCCCTATTGTCTGGTACCATATCTGTTCAATCGTTTAACAAAAGAACAACTAATGAATGTATCAATCACAAATAAAACTAAAAAAGAAATATTTTACTGGGTACTTTCTTTCTTCTATGAATCTCAATAACTGATTGTGATTCACTAAATTATGTCAGCCAATAGTTATTCTTAAATTTATATATATAAAGTTAAGACCTTTATAAATATGTATATATATATACAAAAAAACAAAATCATTTTCAACTATTTATTGTCCGAAGTTTCGCCCCACTTTGCAGGGCTAAAATGATACAAAAAACAACTAAGAACATTACAACAAAACACAAAAAGGTAAATTAAGGTAGGATAAATATTATGTATAAAATAAGTGAAAAGAAAATTCTATATAAATAAACATAAGGAAGACTAAAATAGTATTAATATACAATAAACTTGAATAAACAATGATAAAAAAAAAAATTACGTAACAATGATAGGAATGAAAAATTATGTAAACTATAGGGTTAAAAAAGACAGAAGACGCATATAAAATGAAAAAACGGAATAGTAGACGTGGGAACACAAAATTTAAACACACTAATATACGGAACTTCATTTTATTTTATGTCTTCCTTCCTTTTATTTATATATAATTTTCTTTTTCACTTATGTTTTAGATAATATTTATCCTAGCTTAATTTACCTTTGTGTATCTTATTGTTGTAATGTTGTTGTTGATTGTTGCTTGTTGTAATGTTCTTAGTTGTTTTGGCATCTTTTTCGCACTGCAAAGTGGGCGGTGAACAATAAATACAATTTCGTTCTTTTTTGGCAGCTCCCAGACCATCTTCTACATATTTCAAAAACAAAAAGTAGTTACCGACGTTTATATGTTAAACTATATATATTTCTTAAAATTAAATATTTAAAAAAAATCACTCTGTAATATTAGGACATATTTAAAATAAATAAAGATTCGGCCACTTACAAAAAGAAAAAACACATCAGAAGCAGTGCAATGAGAAACAGGAACCTTACCTGAAAAAAAGAAAGAAAAAATTTTAATTTTTTTTAAAATTATTTATTTAATGTAATTTACAACTGTACAAAATAATACCATAGGTAAATATGTAGTATGTTTCATAGACACTTGAAAATCTTGGGAAGGAATCACCCATTGGTGGTACTTCAAACATTAATTTAAATTAGAAGGTCCCGTGGCCATCTTCTTTTCAGGCGCCTCGGAGGATTATCAGAGATTGTTAAGGATGAAAGATTAAGATTGGGTTAGGATGGTTAAGGAGTTTGGAATGAAAAGACGCATATCTGTTTTAGGTCAAATCTGCAACGAATGGGATGTTAAGGTCTTTGTGAATGAGTTTATTTGTGACGTAATAAGGAGTATCAAGGATTTTACGTAGGATTTTGGATTGTAACGATTGGATGCAGGAAGAATTTGATGGTTTGGTGGAGCCCCAGAGCTCAATTCCATATGTCCGAATTGGTCTGATTATCGTAGTGTATACTAATTTTTTGTAAAATAATAAATATTTTTATTTTATTTTTTCCCTATTTCTTATTTTGTTATCATTTAATTTATAACTCTGTAGATAAGGTGTGAATGAGCTCTGATCCCAATTAGCATTGTATGTAACTACACAACAGAATTTAACATTAAACAATAAAAATAAATAAATAAATTTAAACTTAAAGTAAATAATATTCAAGCCAATTAAAAAAGATTTCGAATTAATAAAAAAATATATGTTGTGACTATAATAAATAATTTTTTTGTTTTGATATAGTTGCTATTAAATTAATCTTTTATTATTTCATGTAAAGAACACATACGTTTGAAACTATTTTTAGATAATTTTAAACTAATTTTTTTTTTTTTTACATCTATTTATTTTCAGTTGTTCCTTTCAAAAATTCAGCTTTTGATTTCCATTTACTTGTATTTAATTTTATAAGTTATTCATATATTCTCTACCTACGCATAAACTTTCTCGATTATAAGTTAAATTTGTGTCTATAAAAAAAAAAAATTCAAAATGACTTTAAATCACAATTATATTAAAACAATGTTGAATATATACATAAAACACTCAGACCCACAAATGAAGACAGGTTTGCTATAGTTAAGTATCTCCTATTTCTCTTGCTTAGTTACGTAAATGACAACTAAAAA